>NW_027464373.1:0-82970 GCF_050947455.1 Rhinoderma darwinii
TGAATAACTCCTGAACCGTAAGTCCTAGACGCTCGATCTTGGCGGCATTCGTCTCAGCGCCTGGCAATTAGTATAGGAGCACTGTGTTTGACTTCTCTGGATGTTTCCCAGGCGAGTTATTGACAAGTAAATCCTAGACGCTCGATCTTGGTTATTTTCGCTTTCGCGGCTGGCAGTAAAAGAACCATGTTTCTGTGAATAACTCCTGAACCGTAAGTCCTAGACGCTCGCTCTTGGCTGCATTCGATTCAGCTCGTGGCAGCCAGTCTAAAAAACACTATCTTGGACTTCTCTGCATGTTTCCCAGGCGAGCAATTGGCAGCATGTTCAGAACCATGTTTCTGTGAATAACTCCTGAACCGTAAGTCCTAGACGCTCGCTCTTGGCTGCATTCGATTCAGCTCGTGGCAGCCAGTCTAAAAAACACTATCTTGGACTTCTCTGCATGTTCCTAAGGCAAATGTTTCTAAAGCTAATTCTTGAACCGTAAGTCCTAGACGCTCGATCTTGGCGGCATTCGTCTCAGCGCCAGGCAATTAGTATAGGAGCACTGTGTTTGACTTCTCTGGATGTTTCCCAGGCGAGTTATTGACAAGTAAATCCTAGACGCTCGATCTTGGTTATTTTCGCTTTCGCGGCTGGCAGTAAAAGAACCATGTTTCTGTGAATAACTCCTGAACCGTAAGTCCTAGACGCTCGCTCTTGGCTGCATTCGATTCAGCTCGTGGCAGCCAGTCTAAAAAACACTATCTTGGACTTCTCTGCATGTTTCCCAGGCGAGAAATTGGCAGCATGTTCAGAACCATGTTTCTGTGAATAACTCCTGAACCGTAAGTCCTAGACGCTCGCTCTTGGCTGCATTCGATTCAGCTCGTGGCAGCCAGTCTAAAAAACACTATCTTGGACTTCTCTGCATGTTTCCCAGGCGAGCAATTGGCAGCATGTTCAGAACCATGTTTCTGTGAATAACTCCTGAACCGTAAGTCCTAGACGCTCGCTCTTGGCTGCATTCGATTCAGCTCGTGGCAGCCAGTCTAAAAAACACTATCTTGGACTTCTCTGCATGTTTCCCAGGCGAGCAATTGGCAGCATGTTCAGAACCATGTTTCTGTGAATAACTCCTGAACCGTAAGTCCTAGACGCTCGCTCTTGGCTGCATTCGATTCAGCTCGTGGCAGCCAGTCTAAAAAACACTATCTTGGACTTCTCTGCATGTTCCTAAGGCAAATGTTTCTAAAGCTAATTCTTGAACCGTAAGTCCTAGACGCTCGATCTTGGCGGCATTCGTCTCAGCGCCAGGCAATTAGTATAGGAGCACTGTGTTTGACTTCTCTGGATGTTTCCCAGGCGAGTTATTGACAAGTAAATCCTAGACGCTCGATCTTGGTTATTTTCGCTTTCGCGGCTGGCAGTAAAAGAACCATGTTTCTGTGAATAACTCCTGAACCGTAAGTCCTAGACGCTCGCTCTTGGCTGCATTCGATTCAGCTCGTGGCAGCCAGTCTAAAAAACACTATCTTGGACTTCTCTGCATGTTTCCCAGGCGAGCAATTGGCAGCATGTTCAGAACCATGTTTCTGTGAATAACTCCTGAACCGTAAGTCCTAGACGCTCGCTCTTGGCTGCATTCGATTCAGCTCGTGGCAGCCAGTCTAAAAAACACTATCTTGGACTTCTCTGCATGTTCCTAAGGCAAATGTTTCTAAAGCTAATTCTTGAACCGTAAGTCCTAGACGCTCGATCTTGGCGGCATTCGTCTCAGCGCCAGGCAATTAGTATAGGAGCACTGTGTTTGACTTCTCTGGATGTTTCCCAGGCGAGTTATTGACAAGTAAATCCTAGACGCTCGATCTTGGTTATTTTCGCTTTCGCGGCTGGCAGTAAAAGAACCATGTTTCTGTGAATAACTCCTGAACCGTAAGTCCTAGACGCTCGCTCTTGGCTGCATTCGATTCAGCTCGTGGCAGCCAGTCTAAAAAACACTATCTTGGACTTCTCTGCTTGTTTCCCAGGCGAGCAATTGGCAGCATGTTCAGAACCATGTTTCTGTGAATAACTCCTGAACCGTAAGTCCTAGACGCTCGCTCTTGGCTGCATTCGATTCAGCTCGTGGCAGCCAGTCTAAAAAACACTATCTTGGACTTCTCTGCATGTTTCCCAGGCGAGCAATTGGCAGCATGTTCAGAACCATGTTTCTGTGAATAACTCCTGAACCGTAAGTCCTAGACGCTCGCTCTTGGCTGCATTCGATTCAGCTCGTGGCAGCCAGTCTAAAAAACACTATCTTGGACTTCTCTGCATGTTTCCCAGGCGAGCAATTGGCAGCATGTTCAGAACCATGTTTCTGTGAATAACTCCTGAACCGTAAGTCCTAGACGCTCGCTCTTGGCTGCATTCGATTCAGCTCGTGGCAGCCAGTCTAAAAAACACTATCTTGGACTTCTCTGCATGTTCCTAAGGCAAATGTTTCTAAAGCTAATTCTTGAACCGTAAGTCCTAGACGCTCGATCTTGGCGGCATTCGTCTCAGCGCCACGCAATTAGTATAGGAGCACTGTGTTTGACTTCTCTGGATGTTTCCCAGGCGAGTTATTGACAAGTAAATCCTAGACGCTCGATCTTGGTTATTTTCGCTTTCGCGGCTGGCAGTAAAAGAACCATGTTTCTGTGAATAACTCCTGAACCGTAAGTCCTAGACGCTCGCTCTTGGCTGCATTCGATTCAGCTCGTGGCAGCCAGTCTAAAAAACACTATCTTGGACTTCTCTGCATGTTTCCCAGGCGAGAAATTGGCAGCATGTTCAGAACCATGTTTCTGTGAATAACTCCTGAACCGTAAGTCCTAGACGCTCGCTCTTGGCTGCATTCGATTCAGCTCGTGGCAGCCAGTCTAAAAAACACTATCTCGGACTTCTCTGCATGTTTCCCAGGCGAGCAATTGGCAGCATGTTCAGAACCATATTTCTGTGAATAACTCCTGAACCGTAAGTCCTAGACGCTCGCTCTTGGCTGCATTCGATTCAGCTCGTGGCAGCCAGTCTAAAAAACACTATCTTGGACTTCTCTGCATGTTTCCCAGGCGAGAAATTGGCAGCATGTTCAGAACCATGTTTCTGTGAATAACTCCTGAACCGTAAGTCCTAGACGCTCGCTCTTGGCTGCATTCGATTCAGCTCGTGGCAGCCAGTCTAAAAAACACTATCTTGGACTTCTCTGCATGTTTCCCAGGCGAGCAATTGGCAGCATGTTCAGAACCATGTTTCTGTGAATAACTCCTGAACCGTAAGTCCTAGACGCTCGCTCTTGGCTGCATTCGATTCAGCTCGTGGCAGCCAGTCTAAAAAACTCTATCTTGGACTTCTCTGCATGTTTCCCAGGCGAGCAATTGGCAGCATGTTCAGAACCATGTTTCTGTGAATAACTCCTGAACCGTAAGTCCTAGACGCTCGCTCTTGGCTGCATTCGATTCAGCTCGTGGCAGCCAGTCTAAAAAACACTATCTTGGACTTCTCTGCATGTTCCTAAGGCAAATGTTTCTAAAGCTAATTCTTGAACCGTAAGTCCTAGACGCTCGATCTTGGCGGCATTCGTCTCAGCGCCACGCAATTAGTATAGGAGCACTGTGTTTGACTTCTCTGGATGTTTCCCAGGCGAGTTATTGACAAGTAAATCCTAGACGCTCGATCTTGGTTATTTTCGCTTTCGCGGCTGGCAGTAAAAGAACCATGTTTCTGTGAATAACTCCTGAACCGTAAGTCCTAGACGCTCGCTCTTGGCTGCATTCGATTCAGCTCGTGGCAGCCAGTCTAAAAAACACTATCTTGGACTTCTCTGCATGTTTCCCAGGCGAGAAATTGGCAGCATGTTCAGAACCATGTTTCTGTGAATAACTCCTGAACCGTAAGTCCTAGACGCTCGCTCTTGGCTGCATTCGATTCAGCTCGTGGCAGCCAGTCTAAAAAACACTATCTCGGACTTCTCTGCATGTTTCCCAGGCGAGCAATTGGCAGCATGTTCAGAACCATATTTCTGTGAATAACTCCTGAACCGTAAGTCCTAGACGCTCGCTCTTGGCTGCATTCGATTCAGCTCGTGGCAGCCAGTCTAAAAAACACTATCTTGGACTTCTCTGCATGTTTCCCAGGCGAGAAATTGGCAGCATGTTCAGAACCATGTTTCTGTGAATAACTCCTGAACCGTAAGTCCTAGACGCTCGATCTTGGCGGCATTCGTCTCAGCGCCTGGCAATTAGTATAGGAGCACTGTGTTTGACTTCTCTGGATGTTTCCCAGGCGAGTTATTGACAAGTAAATCCTAGACGCTCGATCTTGGTTATTTTCGCTTTCGCGGCTGGCAGTAAAAGAACCATGTTTCTGTGAATAACTCCTGAACCGTAAGTCCTAGACGCTCGCTCTTGGCTGCATTCGATTCAGCTCGTGGCAGCCAGTCTAAAAAACACTATCTTGGACTTCTCTGCATGTTTCCCAGGCGAGCAATTGGCAGCATGTTCAGAACCATGTTTCTGTGAATAACTCCTGAACCGTAAGTCCTAGACGCTCGCTCTTGGCTGCATTCGATTCAGCTCGTGGCAGCCAGTCTAAAAAACTCTATCTTGGACTTCTCTGCATGTTTCCCAGGCGAGCAATTGGCAGCATGTTCAGAACCATGTTTCTGTGAATAACTCCTGAACCGTAAGTCCTAGACGCTCGCTCTTGGCTGCATTCGATTCAGCTCGTGGCAGCCAGTCTAAAAAACACTATCTTGGACTTCTCTGCATGTTCCTAAGGCAAATGTTTCTAAAGCTAATTCTTGAACCGTAAGTCCTAGACGCTCGATCTTGGCGGCATTCGTCTCAGCGCCACGCAATTAGTATAGGAGCACTGTGTTTGACTTCTCTGGATGTTTCCCAGGCGAGTTATTGACAAGTAAATCCTAGACGCTCGATCTTGGTTATTTTCGCTTTCGCGGCTGGCAGTAAAAGAACCATGTTTCTGTGAATAACTCCTGAACCGTAAGTCCTAGACGCTCGCTCTTGGCTGCATTCGATTCAGCTCGTGGCAGCCAGTCTAAAAAACACTATCTTGGACTTCTCTGCATGTTTCCCAGGCGAGAAATTGGCAGCATGTTCAGAACCATGTTTCTGTGAATAACTCCTGAACCGTAAGTCCTAGACGCTCGCTCTTGGCTGCATTCGATTCAGCTCGTGGCAGCCAGTCTAAAAAACACTATCTCGGACTTCTCTGCATGTTTCCCAGGCGAGCAATTGGCAGCATGTTCAGAACCATATTTCTGTGAATAACTCCTGAACCGTAAGTCCTAGACGCTCGCTCTTGGCTGCATTCGATTCAGCTCGTGGCAGCCAGTCTAAAAAACACTATCTTGGACTTCTCTGCATGTTTCCCAGGCGAGAAATTGGCAGCATGTTCAGAACCATGTTTCTGTGAATAACTCCTGAACCGTAAGTCCTAGACGCTCGATCTTGGCGGCATTCGTCTCAGCGCCTGGCAATTAGTATAGGAGCACTGTGTTTGACTTCTCTGGATGTTTCCCAGGCGAGTTATTGACAAGTAAATCCTAGACGCTCGATCTTGGTTATTTTCGCTTTCGCGGCTGGCAGTAAAAGAACCATGTTTCTGTGAATAACTCCTGAACCGTAAGTCCTAGACGCTCGCTCTTGGCTGCATTCGATTCAGCTCGTGGCAGCCAGTCTAAAAAACACTATCTTGGACTTCTCTGCATGTTTCCCAGGCGAGCAATTGGCAGCATGTTCAGAACCATGTTTCTGTGAATAACTCCTGAACCGTAAGTCCTAGACGCTCGCTCTTGGCTGCATTCGATTCAGCTCGTGGCAGCCAGTCTAAAAAACACTATCTTGGACTTCTCTGCATGTTTCCCAGGCGAGCAATTGGCAGCATGTTCAGAACCATGTTTCTGTGAATAACTCCTGAACCGTAAGTCCTAGACGCTCGCTCTTGGCTGCATTCGATTCAGCTCGTGGCAGCCAGTCTAAAAAACACTATCTTGGACTTCTCTGCATGTTCCTAAGGCAAATGTTTCTAAAGCTAATTCTTGAACCGTAAGTCCTAGACGCTCGATCTTGGCGGCATTCGTCTCAGCGCCAGGCAATTAGTATAGGAGCACTGTGTTTGACTTCTCTGGATGTTTCCCAGGCGAGTTATTGACAAGTAAATCCTAGACGCTCGATCTTGGTTATTTTCGCTTTCGCGGCTGGCAGTAAAAGAACCATGTTTCTGTGAATAACTCCTGAACCGTAAGTCCTAGACGCTCGCTCTTGGCTGCATTCGATTCAGCTCGTGGCAGCCAGTCTAAAAAACACTATCTTGGACTTCTCTGCTTGTTTCCCAGGCGAGCAATTGGCAGCATGTTCAGAACCATGTTTCTGTGAATAACTCCTGAACCGTAAGTCCTAGACGCTCGCTCTTGGCTGCATTCGATTCAGCTCGTGGCAGCCAGTCTAAAAAACACTATCTTGGACTTCTCTGCTTGTTTCCCAGGCGAGCAATTGGCAGCATGTTCAGAACCATGTTTCTGTGAATAACTCCTGAACCGTAAGTCCTAGACGCTCGCTCTTGGCTGCATTCGATTCAGCTCGTGGCAGCCAGTCTAAAAAACACTATCTCGGACTTCTCTGCATGTTTCCCAGGCGAGCAATTGGCAGCATGTTCAGAACCATATTTCTGTGAATAACTCCTGAACCGTAAGTCCTAGACGCTCGCTCTTGGCTGCATTCGATTCAGCTCGTGGCAGCCAGTCTAAAAAACACTATCTTGGACTTCTCTGCATGTTCCTAAGGCAAATGTTTCTAAAGCTAATTCTTGAACCGTAAGTCCTAGACGCTCGATCTTGGCGGCATTCGTCTCAGCGCCAGGCAATTAGTATAGGAGCACTGTGTTTGACTTCTCTGGATGTTTCCCAGGCGAGTTATTGACAAGTAAATCCTAGACGCTCGATCTTGGTTATTTTCGCTTTCGCGGCTGGCAGTAAAAGAACCATGTTTCTGTGAATAACTCCTGAACCGTAAGTCCTAGACGCTCGCTCTTGGCTGCATTCGATTCAGCTCGTGGCAGCCAGTCTAAAAAACACTATCTTGGACTTCTCTGCATGTTTCCCAGGCGAGCAATTGGCAGCATGTTCAGAACCATGTTTCTGTGAATAACTCCTGAACCGTAAGTCCTAGACGCTCGCTCTTGGCTGCATTCGATTCAGCTCGTGGCAGCCAGTCTAAAAAACACTATCTTGGACTTCTCTGCATGTTTCCCAGGCGAGCAATTGGCAGCATGTTCAGAACCATGTTTCTGTGAATAACTCCTGAACCGTAAGTCCTAGACGCTCGCTCTTGGCTGCATTCGATTCAGCTCGTGGCAGCCAGTCTAAAAAACACTATCTTGGACTTCTCTGCATGTTCCTAAGGCAAATGTTTCTAAAGCTAATTCTTGAACCGTAAGTCCTAGACGCTCGATCTTGGCGGCATTCGTCTCAGCGCCAGGCAATTAGTATAGGAGCACTGTGTTTGACTTCTCTGGATGTTTCCCAGGCGAGTTATTGACAAGTAAATCCTAGACGCTCGATCTTGGTTATTTTCGCTTTCGCGGCTGGCAGTAAAAGAACCATGTTTCTGTGAATAACTCCTGAACCGTAAGTCCTAGACGCTCGCTCTTGGCTGCATTCGATTCAGCTCGTGGCAGCCAGTCTAAAAAACACTATCTTGGACTTCTCTGCATGTTTCCCAGGCGAGCAATTGGCAGCATGTTCAGAACCATGTTTCTGTGAATAACTCCTGAACCGTAAGTCCTAGACGCTCGCTCTTGGCTGCATTCGATTCAGCTCGTGGCAGCCAGTCTAAAAAACACTATCTTGGACTTCTCTGCATGTTCCTAAGGCAAATGTTTCTAAAGCTAATTCTTGAACCGTAAGTCCTAGACGCTCGATCTTGGCGGCATTCGTCTCAGCGCCAGGCAATTAGTATAGGAGCACTGTGTTTGACTTCTCTGGATGTTTCCCAGGCGAGTTATTGACAAGTAAATCCTAGACGCTCGATCTTGGTTATTTTCGCTTTCGCGGCTGGCAGTAAAAGAACCATGTTTCTGTGAATAACTCCTGAACCGTAAGTCCTAGACGCTCGCTCTTGGCTGCATTCGATTCAGCTCGTGGCAGCCAGTCTAAAAAACACTATCTTGGACTTCTCTGCTTGTTTCCCAGGCGAGCAATTGGCAGCATGTTCAGAACCATGTTTCTGAGACTAATTCCTTAACCGTAAGTCCTAGACGCTCGATCTTGGCTGCATTCGTCTCAGCGCCTGGCAATTAGTATAGGAGCACTGTGTTTGACTTCTCTGGATGTTTCCCAGGCGAGTTATTGACAAGTAAATCCTAGACGCTCGATCTTGGTTATTTTCGCTTTCGCAGCTGGCAGTAAAAGAACCATGTTTCTGTGAATAACTCTTGAACCGTAAGTCACAGACGCTCGCTCTTGGCTGCATTCGATTCAGCTCGTGGCAGCCAGTCTAAAAAACACTATCTTGGACTTCTCTGCATGTTTCCCAGGCGATCAATTGGCAGCATGTTCAGAACCATGTTTCTGTGAATAACTCCTGAACCGTAAGTCACAGACGCTCGCTCTTGGCTGCATTCGATTCAGCTCGTGGCAGCCAGTCTAAAAAACACTATCTTGGACTTCTCTGCATGTTTCCCAGGCGAGCAATTGGCAGCATGTTCAGAACCATGTTTCTGTGAATAACTCCTGAACCGTAAGTCACAGACGCTCGCTCTTGGCTGCATTCGATTCAGCTCGTGGCAGCCAGTCTAAAAAACACTATCTTGGACTTCTCTGCATGTTTCCCAGGCGAGCAATTGGCAGCATGTTCAGAACCATGTTTCTGAGGCTAATTCCTTAACCGTAAGTCCTAGACGCTCGATCTTGGCGGCATTCGTCTCAGCGCCTGGCAATTAGTATAGGAGCACTGTGTTTGACTTCTCTGGATGTTTCCCAGGCGAGTTATTGACAAGTAAATCCTAGACGCTCGATCTTGGTTATTTTCGCTTTCGCGGCTGGCAGTAAAAGAACCATGTTTCTGTGAATAACTCTTGATCCGTAAGTCACAGACGCTCGCTCTTGGCTGCATTCGATTCAGCTCGTGGCAGCCAGTCTAAAAAACACTATCTTGGACTTCTCTGCATGTTTCCCAGGCGAGCAATTGGCAGCATGTTCAGAACCATGTTTCTGTGAATAACTCCTGAACCGTAAGTCACAGACGCTCGCTCTTGGCTGCATTCGATTCAGCTCGTGGCAGCCAGTCTAAAAAACACTATCTTGGACTTCTCTGCATGTTTCCCAGGCGAGCAATTGGCAGCATGTTCAGAACCATGTTTCTGAGGCTAATTCCTTAACCGTAAGTCACAGACGCTCGCTCTTGGCGGCATTCGTCTCAGCGCCTGGCAATTAGTATAGGAGCACTGTGTTTGACTTCTCTGGATGTTTCCCAGGCGAGTTATTGACAAGTAAATCCTAGACGCTCGATCTTGGTTATTTTCGCTTTCGCGGCTGGCAGTAAAAGAACCATGTTTCTGTGAATAACTCTTGAACCGTAAGTCACAGACGCTCGCTCTTGGCTGCATTCGATTCAGCTCGTGGCAGCCAGTCTAAAAAACACTATCTTGGACTTCTCTGCATGTTTCCCAGGCGAGCAATTGGCAGCATGTTCAGAACCATGTTTCTGTGAATAACTCCTGAACCGTAAGTCACAGACGCTCGCTCTTGGCTGCATTCGATTCAGCTCGTGGCAGCCAGTCTAAAAAACACTATCTTGGACTTCTCTGCATGTTTCCCAGGCGAGCAATTGGCAGCATGTTCAGAACCATGTTTCTGTGAATAACTCCTGAACCGTAAGTCACAGACGCTCGCTCTTGGCTGCATTCGATTCAGCTCGTGGCAGCCAGTCTAAAAAACACTATCTTGGACTTCTCTGCATGTTTCCCAGGCGAGCAATTGGCAGCATGTTCAGAACCATGTTTCTGAGACTAATTCCTTAACCGTAAGTCCTAGACGCTCGATCTTGGCTGCATTCGTCTCAGCGCCTGGCAATTAGTATAGGAGCACTGTGTTTGACTTCTCTGGATGTTTCCCAGGCGAGTTATTGACAAGTAAATCCTAGACGCTCGATCTTGGTTATTTTCGCTTTCGCAGCTGGCAGTAAAAGAACCATGTTTCTGTGAATAACTCTTGAACCGTAAGTCACAGACGCTCGCTCTTGGCTGCATTCGATTCAGCTCGTGGCAGCCAGTCTAAAAAACACTATCTTGGACTTCTCTGCATGTTTCCCAGGCGATCAATTGGCAGCATGTTCAGAACCATGTTTCTGTGAATAACTCCTGAACCGTAAGTCACAGACGCTCGCTCTTGGCTGCATTCGATTCAGCTCGTGGCAGCCAGTCTAAAAAACACTATCTTGGACTTCTCTGCATGTTTCCCAGGCGAGCAATTGGCAGCATGTTCAGAACCATGTTTCTGTGAATAACTCCTGAACCGTAAGTCACAGACGCTCGCTCTTGGCTGCATTCGATTCAGCTCGTGGCAGCCAGTCTAAAACACACTATCTTGGACTTCTCTGCATGTTTCCCAGGCGAGCAATTGGCAGCATGTTCAGAACCATGTTTCTGAGGCTAATTCCTTAACCGTAAGTCCTAGACGCTCGATCTTGGCGGCATTCGTCTCAGCGCCTGGCAATTAGTATAGGAGCACTGTGTTTGACTTCTCTGGATGTTTCCCAGGCGAGTTATTGACAAGTAAATCCTAGACGCTCGATCTTGGTTATTTTCGCTTTCGCGGCTGGCAGTAAAAGAACCATGTTTCTGTGAATAACTCTTGATCCGTAAGTCACAGACGCTCGCTCTTGGCTGCATTCGATTCAGCTCGTGGCAGCCAGTCTAAAAAACACTATCTTGGACTTCTCTGCATGTTTCCCAGGCGAGCAATTGGCAGCATGTTCAGAACCATGTTTCTGTGAATATCTCCTGAACCGTAAGTCACAGACGCTCGCTCTTGGCTGCATTCGATTCAGCTCGTGGCAGCCAGTCTAAAAAACACTATCTTGGACTTCTCTGCATGTTTCCCAGGCGAGCAATTGGCAGCATGTTCAGAACCATGTTTCTGTGAATAACTCCTGAACCGTAAGTCACAGACGCTCGCTCTTGGCTGCATTCGATTCAGCTCGAGGCAGCCAGTCTAAAAAACACTATCTTGGACTTCTCTGCATGTTTCCCAGGCGAGCAATTGGCAGCATGTTCAGAACCATGTTTCTGAGGCTAATTCCTTAACCGTAAGTCCTAGACGCTCGATCTTGGCGGCATTCGTCTCAGCGCCTGGCAATTAGTATAGGAGCACTGTGTTTGACTTCTCTGGATGTTTCCCAGGCGAGTTATTGACAAGTAAATCCTAGACGCTCGATCTTGGTTATTTTCGCTTTCGCGGCTGGCAGTAAAAGAACCATGTTTCTGTGAATAACTCTTGAACCGTAAGTCACAGACGCTCGCTCTTGGCTGCATTCGATTCAGCTCGTGGCAGCCAGTCTAAAAAACACTATCTTGGACTTCTCTGCATGTTTCCCAGGCGAGCAATTGGCAGCATGTTCAGAACCATGTTTCTGTGAATAACTCCTGAACCGTAAGTCACAGACGCTCGCTCTTGGCTGCATTCGATTCAGCTCGTGGCAGCCAGTCTAAAAAACACTATCTTGGACTTCTCTGCATGTTTCCCAGGCGAGCAATTGGCAGCATGTTCAGAACCATGTTTCTGAGGCTAATTCCTTAACCGTAAGTCCTAGACGCTCGATCTTGGCGGCATTCGTCTCAGCGCCTGGCAATTAGTATAGGAGCACTGTGTTTGACTTCTCTGGATGTTTCCCAGGCGAGTTATTGACAAGTAAATCCTAGACGCTAGATCTTGGTTATTTTCGCTTTCGCGGCTGGCAGTAAAAGAACCATGTTTCTGTGAATAACTCTTGAACCGTAAGTCACAGACGCTCGCTCTTGGCTGCATTCGATTCAGCTCGTGGCAGCCAGTCTAAAAAACACTATCTTGGACTTCTCTGCATGTTTCCCAGGCGAGCAATTGGCAGCATGTTCGGAACCATGTTTCTGTGAATAACTCCTGAACCGTAAGTCACAGACGCTCGCTCTTGGCTGCATTCGATTCAGCTCGTGGCAGCCAGTCTAAAAAACACTATCTTGGACTTCTCTGCATGTTTCCCAGGCGAGCAATTGGCAGCATGTTCAGAACCATGTTTCTGTGAATAACTCCTGAACCGTAAGTCACAGACGCTCGCTCTTGGCTGCATTCGATTCAGCTCGTGGCAGCCAGTCTAAAAAACACTATCTTGGACTTCTCTGCATGTTTCCCAGCGAGCAATTGGCAGCATGTTCAGAACCATGTTTCTGAGGCTAATTCCTTAACCGTAAGTCCTAGACGCTCGATCTTGGCGGCATTCGTCTCAGCGCCTGGCAATTAGTATAGGAGCACTGTGTTTGACTTCTCTGGATGTTTCCCAGGCGAGTTATTGACAAGTAAATCCTAGACGCTCGATCTTGGTTATTTTCGCTTTCGCGGCTGGCAGTAAAAGAACCATGTTTCTGTGAATAACTCTTGATCCGTAAGTCACAGACGCTCGCTCTTGGCTGCATTCGATTCAGCTCGTGGCAGCCAGTCTAAAAAACACTATCTTGGACTTCTCTGCATGTTTCCCAGGCGAGCAATTGGCAGCATGTTCAGAACCATGTTTCTGTGAATATCTCCTGAACGTAAGTCACAGACGCTCGCTCTTGGCTGCATTCGATTCAGCTCGTGGCAGCCAGTCTAAAAAACACTATCTTGGACTTCTCTGCATGTTTCCCAGGCGAGCAATTGGCAGCATGTTCAGAACCATGTTTCTGTGAATAACTCCTGAACCGTAAGTCACAGACGCTCGCTCTTGGCTGCATTCGGATTCAGCTCGTGGCAGCCAGTCTAAAAAACACTATCTTGGACTTCTCTGCATGTTTCCCAGGCGAGCAATTGGCAGCATGTTCAGAACCATGTTTCTGTGAATAACTCCTGAACCGTAAGTCACAGACGCTCGCTCTTGGCTGCATTCGATTCAGCTCGTGGCAGCCAGTCTAAAAAACACTATCTTGGACTTCTCTGCATGTTTCCCAGGCGAGCAATTGGCAGCATGTTCAGAACCATGTTTCTGTGAATAACTCCTGAACCGTAAGTCACAGACGCTCGCTCTTGGCTGCATTCGATTCAGCTCGTGGCAGCCAGTCTAAAAAACACTATCTTGGACTTCTCTGCATGTTTCCCAGGCGAGCAATTGGCAGCATGTTCAGAACCATGTTTCTGAGGCTAATTCCTTAACCGTAAGTCACAGAC
Source organism: Rhinoderma darwinii (assembly GCF_050947455.1). NCBI lineage: Eukaryota > Metazoa > Chordata > Amphibia > Anura > Rhinodermatidae > Rhinoderma > Rhinoderma darwinii. The sequence goes on from NW_027464373.1 coordinate 13,421, forward strand.
GCTCGCTCTTGCGGCATTCGTCTCAGCGCCTGGCAATTAGTATAGGAGCACTGTGTTTGACTTCTCTGGATGTTTCCCAGGCGAGTTATTGACAAGTAAATCCTAGACGCTCGATCTTGGTTATTTTCGCTTTCGCGGCTGGCAGTAAAAGAACCATGTTTCTGTGAATAACTCTTGAACCGTAAGTCACAGACGCTCGCTCTTGGCTGCATTCGATTCAGCTCGTGGCAGCCAGTCTAAAAAACACTATCTTGGACTTCTCTGCATGTTTCCCAGGCGAGCAATTGGCAGCATGTTCAGAACCATGTTTCTGTGAATAACTCCTGAACCGTAAGTCACAGACGCTCGCTCTTGGCTGCATTCGATTCAGCTCGTGGCAGCCAGTCTAAAAACACTATCTTGGACTTCTCTGCATGTTTCCCAGGCGAGCAATTGGCAGCATGTTCAGAACCATGTTTCTGTGAATAACTCCTGAACCGTAAGTCACAGACGCTCGCTCTTGGCTGCATTCGATTCAGCTCGTGGCAGCCAGTCTAAAAACACTATCTTGGACTTCTCTGCATGTTTCCCAGGCGAGCAATTGGCAGCATGTTCAGAACCATGTTTCTGAGACTAATTCCTTAACCGTAAGTCCTAGACGCTCGATCTTGGCTGCATTCGTCTCAGCGCCTGGCAATTAGTATAGGAGCACTGTGTTTGACTTCTCTGGATGTTTCCCAGGCGAGTTATTGACAAGTAAATCCTAGACGCTCGATCTTGGTTATTTTCGCTTTCGCAGCTGGCAGTAAAAGAACCATGTTTCTGTGAATAACTCTTGAACCGTAAGTCACAGACGCTCGCTCTTGGCTGCATTCGATTCAGCTCGTGGCAGCCAGTCTAAAAAACACTATCTTGGACTTCTCTGCATGTTTCCCAGGCGAGCAATTGGCAGCATGTTCAGAACCATGTTTCTGTGAATAACTCCTGAACCGTAAGTCACAGACGCTCGCTCTTGGCTGCATTCGATTCAGCTCGTGGCAGCCAGTCTAAAAAACACTATCTTGGACTTCTCTGCATGTTTCCCAGGCGAGCAATTGGCAGCATGTTCAGAACCATGTTTCTGTGAATAACTCCTGAACCGTAAGTCACAGACGCTCGCTCTTGGCTGCATTCGATTCAGCTCGTGGCAGCCAGTCTAAAAAACACTATCTTGGACTTCTCTGCATGTTTCCCAGGCGAGCAATTGGCAGCATGTTCAGAACCATGTTTCTGTGAATATCTCCTGAACCGTAAGTCACAGACGCTCGCTCTTGGCTGCATTCGATTCAGCTCGTGGCAGCCAGTCTAAAAAACACTATCTTGGACTTCTCTGCATGTTTCCCAGGCGAGCAATTGGCAGCATGTTCAGAACCATGTTTCTGTGAATATCTCCTGAACCGTAAGTCACAGACGCTCGCTCTTGGCTGCATTCGATTCAGCTCGTGGCAGCCAGTCTAAAAAACACTATCTTGGACTTCTCTGCATGTTTCCCAGGCGAGCAATTGGCAGCATGTTCAGAACCATGTTTCTGTGAATAACTCCTGAACCGTAAGTCACAGACGCTCGCTCTTGGCTGCATTCGATTCAGCTCGAGGCAGCCAGTCTAAAAAACACTATCTTGGACTTCTCTGCATGTTTCCCAGGCGAGCAATTGGCAGCATGTTCAGAACCATGTTTCTGAGGCTAATTCCTTAACCGTAAGTCCTAGACGCTCGATCTTGGCGGCATTCGTCTCAGCGCCTGGCAATTAGTATAGGAGCACTGTGTTTGACTTCTCTGGATGTTTCCCAGGCGAGTTATTGACAAGTAAATCCTAGACGCTCGATCTTGGTTATTTTCGCTTTCGCGGCTGGCAGTAAAAGAACCATGTTTCTGTGAATAACTCTTGAACCGTAAGTCACAGACGCTCGCTCTTGGCTGCATTCGATTCAGCTCGTGGCAGCCAGTCTAAAAAACACTATCTTGGACTTCTCTGCATGTTTCCCAGGCGAGCAATTGGCAGCATGTTCAGAACCATGTTTCTGTGAATAACTCCTGAACCGTAAGTCACAGACGCTCGCTCTTGGCTGCATTCGATTCAGCTCGTGGCAGCCAGTCTAAAAAACACTATCTTGGACTTCTCTGCATGTTTCCCAGGCGAGCAATTGGCAGCATGTTCAGAACCATGTTTCTGAGGCTAATTCCTTAACCGTAAGTCCTAGACGCTCGATCTTGGCGGCATTCGTCTCAGCGCCTGGCAATTAGTATAGGAGCACTGTGTTTGACTTCTCTGGATGTTTCCCAGGCGAGTTATTGACAAGTAAATCCTAGACGCTCGATCTTGGTTATTTTCGCTTTCGCGGCTGGCAGTAAAAGAACCATGTTTCTGTGAATAACTCTTGAACCGTAAGTCACAGACGCTCGCTCTTGGCTGCATTCGATTCAGCTCGTGGCAGCCAGTCTAAAAAACACTATCTTGGACTTCTCTGCATGTTTCCCAGGCGAGCAATTGGCAGCATGTTCGGAACCATGTTTCTGTGAATAACTCCTGAACCGTAAGTCACAGACGCTCGCTCTTGGCTGCATTCGATTCAGCTCGTGGCAGCCAGTCTAAAAAACACTATCTTGGACTTCTCTGCATGTTTCCCAGGCGAGCAATTGGCAGCATGTTCAGAACCATGTTTCTGTGAATAACTCCTGAACCGTAAGTCACAGACGCTCGCTCTTGGCTGCATTCGATTCAGCTCGTGGCAGCCAGTCTAAAAAACACTATCTTGGACTTCTCTGCATGTTTCCCAGGCGAGCAATTGGCAGCATGTTCAGAACCATGTTTCTGAGGCTAATTCCTTAACCGTAAGTCCTAGACGCTCGATCTTGGCGGCATTCGTCTCAGCGCCTGGCAATTAGTATAGGAGCACTGTGTTTGACTTCTCTGGATGTTTCCCAGGCGAGTTATTGACAAGTAAATCCTAGACGCTCGATCTTGGTTATTTTCGCTTTCGCGGCTGGCAGTAAAAGAACCATGTTTCTGTGAATAACTCTTGATCCGTAAGTCACAGACGCTCGCTCTTGGCTGCATTCGATTCAGCTCGTGGCAGCCAGTCTAAAAAACACTATCTTGGACTTCTCTGCATGTTTCCCAGGCGAGCAATTGGCAGCATGTTCAGAACCATGTTTCTGTGAATATCTCCTGAACCGTAAGTCACAGACGCTCGCTCTTGGCTGCATTCGATTCAGCTCGTGGCAGCCAGTCTAAAAAACACTATCTTGGACTTCTCTGCATGTTTCCCAGGCGAGCAATTGGCAGCATGTTCAGAACCATGTTTCTGTGAATAACTCCTGAACCGTAAGTCACAGACGCTCGCTCTTGGCTGCATTCGATTCAGCTCGAGGCAGCCAGTCTAAAAAACACTATCTTGGACTTCTCTGCATGTTTCCCAGGCGAGCAATTGGCAGCATGTTCAGAACCATGTTTCTGAGGCTAATTCCTTAACCGTAAGTCCTAGACGCTCGATCTTGGCGGCATTCGTCTCAGCGCCTGGCAATTAGTATAGGAGCACTGTGTTTGACTTCTCTGGATGTTTCCCAGGCGAGTTATTGACAAGTAAATCCTAGACGCTCGATCTTGGTTATTTTCGCTTTCGCGGCTGGCAGTAAAAGAACCATGTTTCTGTGAATAACTCTTGAACCGTAAGTCACAGACGCTCGCTCTTGGCTGCATTCGATTCAGCTCGTGGCAGCCAGTCTAAAAAACACTATCTTGGACTTCTCTGCATGTTTCCCAGGCGAGCAATTGGCAGCATGTTCAGAACCATGTTTCTGTGAATAACTCCTGAACCGTAATTCACAGACGCTCGCTCTTGGCTGCATTCGATTCAGCTCGTGGCAGCCAGTCTAAAAAACACTATCTTGGACTTCTCTGCATGTTTCCCAGGCGAGCAATTGGCAGCATGTTCAGAACCATGTTTCTGAGGCTAATTCCTTAACCGTAAGTCCTAGACGCTCGATCTTGGCGGCATTCGTCTCAGCGCCTGGCAATTAGTATAGGAGCACTGTGTTTGACTTCTCTGGATGTTTCCCAGGCGAGTTATTGACAAGTAAATCCTAGACGCTCGATCTTGGTTATTTTCGCTTTCGCGGCTGGCAGTAAAAGAACCATGTTTCTGTGAATAACTCTTGAACCGTAAGTCACAGACGCTCGCTCTTGGCTGCATTCGATTCAGCTCGTGGCAGCCAGTCTAAAAAACACTATCTTGGACTTCTCTGCATGTTTCCCAGGCGAGCAATTGGCAGCATGTTCGGAACCATGTTTCTGTGAATAACTCCTGAACCGTAAGTCACAGACGCTCGCTCTTGGCTGCATTCGATTCAGCTCGTGGCAGCCAGTCTAAAAAACACTATCTTGGACTTCTCTGCATGTTTCCCAGGCGAGCAATTGGCAGCATGTTCAGAACCATGTTTCTGTGAATAACTCCTGAACCGTAAGTCACAGACGCTCGCTCTTGGCTGCATTCGATTCAGCTCGTGGCAGCCAGTCTAAAAAACACTATCTTGGACTTCTCTGCATGTTTCCCAGGCGAGCAATTGGCAGCATGTTCAGAACCATGTTTCTGAGGCTAATTCCTTAACCGTAAGTCCTAGACGCTCGATCTTGGCGGCATTCGTCTCAGCGCCTGGCAATTAGTATAGGAGCACTGTGTTTGACTTCTCTGGATGTTTCCCAGGCGAGTTATTGACAAGTAAATCCTAGACGCTCGATCTTGGTTATTTTCGCTTTCGCGGCTGGCAGTAAAAGAACCATGTTTCTGTGAATAACTCTTGAACCGTAAGTCACAGACGCTCGCTCTTGGCTGCATTCGATTCAGCTCGTGGCAGCCAGTCTAAAAAACACTATCTTGGACTTCTCTGCATGTTTCCCAGGCGAGCAATTGGCAGCATGTTCAGAACCATGTTTCTGTGAATAACTCCTGAACCGTAAGTCACAGACGCTCGCTCTTGGCTGCATTCGATTCAGCTCGTGGCAGCCAGTCTAAAAAACACTATCTTGGACTTCTCTGCATGTTTCCCAGGCGAGCAATTGGCAGCATGTTCAGAACCATGTTTCTGTGAATAACTCCTGAACCGTAAGTCACAGACGCTCGCTCTTGGCTGCATTCGATTCAGCTCGTGGCAGCCAGTCTAAAAAACACTATCTTGGACTTCTCTGCATGTTTCCCAGGCGAGCAATTGGCAGCATGTTCAGAACCATGTTTCTGAGGCTAATTCCTTAACCGTAAGTCCTAGACGCTCGATCTTGGCGGCATTCGTCTCAGCGCCTGGCAATTAGTATAGGAGCACTGTGTTTGACTTCTCTGGATGTTTCCCAGGCGAGTTATTGACAAGTAAATCCTAGACGCTCGATCTTGGTTATTTTCGCTTTCGCGGCTGGCAGTAAAAGAACCATGTTTCTGTGAATAACTCTTGAACCGTAAGTCACAGACGCTCGCTCTTGGCTGCATTCGATTCAGCTCGTGGCAGCCAGTCTAAAAAACACTATCTTGGACTTCTCTGCATGTTTCCCAGGCGAGCAATTGGCAGCATGTTCAGAACCATGTTTCTGTGAATAACTCCTGAACCGTAAGTCACAGACGCTCGCTCTTGGCTGCATTCGATTCAGCTCGTGGCAGCCAGTCTAAAAAACACTATCTTGGACTTCTCTGCATGTTTCCCAGGCGAGCAATTGGCAGCATGTTCAGAACCATGTTTCTGTGAATAACTCCTGAACCGTAAGTCACAGACGCTCGCTCTTGGCTGCATTCGATTCAGCTCGTGGCAGCCAGTCTAAAAAACACTATCTTGGACTTCTCTGCATGTTTCCCAGGCGAGCAATTGGCAGCATGTTCAGAACCATGTTTCTGTGAATAACTCCTGAACCGTAAGTCACAGACGCTCGCTCTTGGCTGCATTCGATTCAGCTCGTGGCAGCCAGTCTAAAAAACACTATCTTGGACTTCTCTGCATGTTTCCCAGGCGAGCAATTGGCAGCATGTTCAGAACCATGTTTCTGTGAATAACTCCTGAACCGTAAGTCACAGACGCTCGCTCTTGGCTGCATTCGATTCAGCTCGTGGCAGCCAGTCTAAAAAACACTATCTTGGACTTCTCTGCATGTTTCCCAGGCGAGCAATTGGCAGCATGTTCAGAACCATGTTTCTGTGAATAACTCCTGAACCGTAAGTCACAGACGCTCGCTCTTGGCTGCATTCGATTCAGCTCGTGGCAGCCAGTCTAAAAAACACTATCTTGGACTTCTCTGCATGTTTCCCAGGCGAGCAATTGGCAGCATGTTCAGAACCATGTTTCTGAGGCTAATTCCTTAACCGTAAGTCCTAGACGCTCGATCTTGGCGGCATTCGTCTCAGCGCCTGGCAATTAGTATAGGAGCACTGTGTTTGACTTCTCTGGATGTTTCCCAGGCGAGTTATTGACAAGTAAATCCTAGACGCTCGATCTTGGTTATTTTCGCTTTCGCGGCTGGCAGTAAAAGAACCATGTTTCTGTGAATAACTCTTGAACCGTAAGTCACAGACGCTCGCTCTTGGCTGCATTCGATTCAGCTCGTGGCAGCCAGTCTAAAAAACACTATCTTGGACTTCTCTGCATGTTTCCCAGGCGAGCAATTGGCAGCATGTTCAGAACCATGTTTCTGTGAATAACTCCTGAACCGTAAGTCACAGACGCTCGCTCTTGGCTGCATTCGATTCAGCTCGTGGCAGCCAGTCTAAAAAACACTATCTTGGACTTCTCTGCATGTTTCCCAGGCGAGCAATTGGCAGCATGTTCAGAACCATGTTTCTGTGAATAACTCCTGAACCGTAAGTCACAGACGCTCGCTCTTGGCTGCATTCGATTCAGCTCGTGGCAGCCAGTCTAAAAAACACTATCTTGGACTTCTCTGCATGTTTCCCAGGCGAGCAATTGGCAGCATGTTCAGAACCATGTTTCTGAGGCTAATTCCTTAACCGTAAGTCCTAGACGCTCGATCTTGGCGGCATTCGTCTCAGCGCCTGGCAATTAGTATAGGAGCACTGTGTTTGACTTCTCTGGATGTTTCCCAGGCGAGTTATTGACAAGTAAATCCTAGACGCTCGATCTTGGTTATTTTCGCTTTCGCGGCTGGCAGTAAAAGAACCATGTTTCTGTGAATAACTCTTGAACCGTAAGTCACAGACGCTCGCTCTTGGCTGCATTCGATTCAGCTCGTGGCAGCCAGTCTAAAAAACACTATCTTGGACTTCTCTGCATGTTTCCCAGGCGAGCAATTGGCAGCATGTTCAGAACCATGTTTCTGAGGCTAATTCCTTAACCGTAAGTCCTAGACGCTCGATCTTGGCGGCATTCGTCTCAGCGCCTGGCAATTAGTATAGGAGCACTGTGTTTGACTTCTCTGGATGTTTCCCAGGCGAGTTATTGACAAGTAAATCCTAGACGCTCGATCTTGGTTATTTTCGCTTTCGCGGCTGGCAGTAAAAGAACCATGTTTCTGTGAATAACTCTTGAACCGTAAGTCACAGACGCTCGCTCTTGGCTGCATTCGATTCAGCTCGTGGCAGCCAGTCTAAAAAACACTATCTTGGACTTCTCTGCATGTTTCCCAGGCGAGCAATTGGCAGCATGTTCAGAACCATGTTTCTGTGAATAACTCCTGAACCGTAAGTCACAGACGCTCGCTCTTGGCTGCATTCGATTCAGCTCGTGGCAGCCAGTCTAAAAAACACTATCTTGGACTTCTCTGCATGTTTCCCAGGCGAGCAATTGGCAGCATGTTCAGAACCATGTTTCTGTGAATAACTCCTGAACCGTAAGTCACAGACGCTCGCTCTTGGCTGCATTCGATTCAGCTCGTGGCAGCCAGTCTAAAAAACACTATCTTGGACTTCTCTGCATGTTTCCCAGGCGAGCAATTGGCAGCATGTTCAGAACCATGTTTCTGAGGCTAATTCCTTAACCGTAAGTCCTAGACGCTCGATCTTGGCGGCATTCGTCTCAGCGCCTGGCAATTAGTATAGGAGCACTGTGTTTGACTTCTCTGGATGTTTCCCAGGCGAGTTATTGACAAGTAAATCCTAGACGCTCGATCTTGGTTATTTTCGCTTTCGCGGCTGGCAGTAAAAGAACCATGTTTCTGTGAATAACTCTTGAACCGTAAGTCACAGACGCTCGCTCTTGGCTGCATTCGATTCAGCTCGTGGCAGCCAGTCTAAAAAACACTATCTTGGACTTCTCTGCATGTTTCCCAGGCGAGCAATTGGCAGCATGTTCAGAACCATGTTTCTGTGAATAACTCCTGAACCGTAAGTCACAGACGCTCGCTCTTGGCTGCATTCGATTCAGCTCGTGGCAGCCAGTCTAAAAAACACTATCTTGGACTTCTCTGCATGTTTCCCAGGCGAGCAATTGGCAGCATGTTCAGAACCATGTTTCTGTGAATAACTCCTGAACCGTAAGTCACAGACGCTCGCTCTTGGCTGCATTCGATTCAGCTCGTGGCAGCCAGTCTAAAAAACACTATCTTGGACTTCTCTGCATGTTTCCCAGGCGAGCAATTGGCAGCATGTTCAGAACCATGTTTCTGTGAATAACTCCTGAACCGTAAGTCACAGACGCTCGCTCTTGGCTGCATTCGATTCAGCTCGTGGCAGCCAGTCTAAAAAACACTATCTTGGACTTCTCTGCATGTTTCCCAGGCGAGCAATTGGCAGCATGTTCAGAACCATGTTTCTGAGGCTAATTCCTTAACCGTAAGTCCTAGACGCTCGATCTTGGCGGCATTCGTCTCAGCGCCTGGCAATTAGTATAGGAGCACTGTGTTTGACTTCTCTGGATGTTTCCCAGGCGAGTTATTGACAAGTAAATCCTAGACGCTCGATCTTGGTTATTTTCGCTTTCGCGGCTGGCAGTAAAAGAACCATGTTTCTGTGAATAACTCTTGAACCGTAAGTCACAGACGCTCGCTCTTGGCTGCATTCGATTCAGCTCGTGGCAGCCAGTCTAAAAAACACTATCTTGGACTTCTCTGCATGTTTCCCAGGCGAGCAATTGGCAGCATGTTCAGAACCATGTTTCTGTGAATAACTCCTGAACCGTAAGTCACAGACGCTCGCTCTTGGCTGCATTCGATTCAGCTCGTGGCAGCCAGTCTAAAAAACACTATCTTGGACTTCTCTGCATGTTTCCCAGGCGAGCAATTGGCAGCATGTTCAGAACCATGTTTCTGTGAATAACTCCTGAACCGTAAGTCACAGACGCTCGCTCTTGGCTGCATTCGATTCAGCTCGTGGCAGCCAGTCTAAAAAACACTATCTTGGACTTCTCTGCATGTTTCCCAGGCGAGCAATTGGCAGCATGTTCAGAACCATGTTTCTGTGAATAACTCCTGAACCGTAAGTCACAGACGCTCGCTCTTGGCTGCATTCGATTCAGCTCGTGGCAGCCAGTCTAAAAAACACTATCTTGGACTTCTCTGCATGTTTCCCAGGCGAGCAATTGGCAGCATGTTCAGAACCATGTTTCTGAGGCTAATTCCTTAACCGTAAGTCCTAGACGCTCGATCTTGGCGGCATTCGTCTCAGCGCCTGGCAATTAGTATAGGAGCACTGTGTTTGACTTCTCTGGATGTTTCCCAGGCGAGTTATTGACAAGTAAATCCTAGACGCTCGATCTTGGTTATTTTCGCTTTCGCGGCTGGCAGTAAAAGAACCATGTTTCTGTGAATAACTCTTGAACCGTAAGTCACAGACGCTCGCTCTTGGCTGCATTCGATTCAGCTCGTGGCAGCCAGTCTAAAAAACACTATCTTGGACTTCTCTGCATGTTTCCCAGGCGAGCAATTGGCAGCATGTTCAGAACCATGTTTCTGTGAATAACTCCTGAACCGTAAGTCACAGACGCTCGCTCTTGGCTGCATTCGATTCAGCTCGTGGCAGCCAGTCTAAAAAACACTATCTTGGACTTCTCTGCATGTTTCCCAGGCGAGCAATTGGCAGCATGTTCAGAACCATGTTTCTGTGAATAACTCCTGAACCGTAAGTCACAGACGCTCGCTCTTGGCTGCATTCGATTCAGCTCGTGGCAGCCAGTCTAAAAAACACTATCTTGGACTTCTCTGCATGTTTCCCAGGCGAGCAATTGGCAGCATGTTCAGAACCATGTTTCTGAGGCTAATTCCTTAACCGTAAGTCCTAGACGCTCGATCTTGGCGGCATTCGTCTCAGCGCCTGGCAATTAGTATAGGAGCACTGTGTTTGACTTCTCTGGATGTTTCCCAGGTGAGTTATTGACAAGTAAATCCTAGACGCTCGATCTTGGTTATTTTCGCTTTCGCGGCTGGCAGTAAAAGAACCATGTTTCTGTGAATAACTCTTGAACCGTAAGTCACAGACGCTCGCTCTTGGCTGCATTCGATTCAGCTCGTGGCAGCCAGTCTAAAAAACACTATCTTGGACTTCTCTGCATGTTTCCCAGGCGAGCAATTGGCAGCATGTTCAGAACCATGTTTCTGAGGCTAATTCCTTAACCGTAAGTCCTAGACGCTCGATCTTGGCGGCATTCGTCTCAGCGCCTGGCAATTAGTATAGGAGCACTGTGTTTGACTTCTCTGGATGTTTCCCAGGCGAGTTATTGACAAGTAAATCCTAGACGCTCGATCTTGGTTATTTTCGCTTTCGCGGCTGGCAGTAAAAGAACCATGTTTCTGTGAATAACTCTTGAACCGTAAGTCACAGACGCTCGCTCTTGGCTGCATTCGATTCAGCTCGTGGCAGCCAGTCTAAAAAACACTATCTTGGACTTCTCTGCATGTTTCCCAGGCGAGCAATTGGCAGCATGTTCAGAACCATGTTTCTGTGAATAACTCCTGAACCGTAAGTCACAGACGCTCGCTCTTGGCTGCATTCGATTCAGCTCGTGGCAGCCAGTCTAAAAAACACTATCTTGGACTTCTCTGCATGTTTCCCAGGCGAGCAATTGGCAGCATGTTCAGAACCATGTTTCTGTGAATAACTCCTGAACCGTAAGTCACAGACGCTCGCTCTTGGCTGCATTCGATTCAGCTCGTGGCAGCCAGTCTAAAAAACACTATCTTGGACTTCTCTGCATGTTTCCCAGGCGAGCAATTGGCAGCATGTTCAGAACCATGTTTCTGAGGCTAATTCCTTAACCGTAAGTCCTAGACGCTCGATCTTGGCGGCATTCGTCTCAGCGCCTGGCAATTAGTATAGGAGCACTGTGTTTGACTTCTCTGGATGTTTCCCAGGCGAGTTATTGACAAGTAAATCCTAGACGCTCGATCTTGGTTATTTTCGCTTTCGCGGCTGGCAGTAAAAGAACCATGTTTCTGTGAATAACTCTTGAACCGTAAGTCACAGACGCTCGCTCTTGGCTGCATTCGATTCAGCTCGTGGCAGCCAGTCTAAAAAACACTATCTTGGACTTCTCTGCATGTTTCCCAGGCGAGCAATTGGCAGCATGTTCAGAACCATGTTTCTGTGAATAACTCCTGAACCGTAAGTCACAGACGCTCGCTCTTGGCTGCATTCGATTCAGCTCGTGGCAGCCAGTCTAAAAAACACTATCTTGGACTTCTCTGCATGTTTCCCAGGCGAGCAATTGGCAGCATGTTCAGAACCATGTTTCTGTGAATAACTCCTGAACCGTAAGTCACAGACGCTCGCTCTTGGCTGCATTCGATTCAGCTCGTGGCAGCCAGTCTAAAAAACACTATCTTGGACTTCTCTGCATGTTTCCCAGGCGAGCAATTGGCAGCATGTTCAGAACCATGTTTCTGTGAATAACTCCTGAACCGTAAGTCACAGACGCTCGCTCTTGGCTGCATTCGATTCAGCTCGTGGCAGCCAGTCTAAAAAACACTATCTTGGACTTCTCTGCATGTTTCCCAGGCGAGCAATTGGCAGCATGTTCAGAACCATGTTTCTGTGAATAACTCCTGAACCGTAAGTCACAGACGCTCGCTCTTGGCTGCATTCGATTCAGCTCGTGGCAGCCAGTCTAAAAAACACTATCTTGGACTTCTCTGCATGTTTCCCAGGCGAGCAATTGGCAGCATGTTCAGAACCATGTTTCTGTGAATAACTCCTGAACCGTAAGTCACAGACGCTCGCTCTTGGCTGCATTCGATTCAGCTCGTGGCAGCCAGTCTAAAAAACACTATCTTGGACTTCTCTGCATGTTTCCCAGGCGAGCAATTGGCAGCATGTTCAGAACCATGTTTCTGTGAATAACTCCTGAACCGTAAGTCACAGACGCTCGCTCTTGGCTGCATTCGATTCAGCTCGTGGCAGCCAGTCTAAAAAACACTATCTTGGACTTCTCTGCATGTTTCCCAGGCGAGCAATTGGCAGCATGTTCAGAACCATGTTTCTGTGAATAACTCCTGAACCGTAAGTCACAGACGCTCGCTCTTGGCTGCATTCGATTCAGCTCGTGGCAGCCAGTCTAAAAAACACTATCTTGGACTTCTCTGCATGTTTCCCAGGCGAGCAATTGGCAGCATGTTCAGAACCATGTTTCTGTGAATAACTCCTGAACCGTAAGTCACAGACGCTCGCTCTTGGCTGCATTCGATTCAGCTCGTGGCAGCCAGTCTAAAAAACACTATCTTGGACTTCTCTGCATGTTTCCCAGGCGAGCAATTGGCAGCATGTTCAGAACCATGTTTCTGTGAATAACTCCTGAACCGTAAGTCACAGACGCTCGCTCTTGGCTGCATTCGATTCAGCTCGTGGCAGCCAGTCTAAAAAACACTATCTTGGACTTCTCTGCATGTTTCCCAGGCGAGCAATTGGCAGCATGTTCAGAACCATGTTTCTGTGAATAACTCCTGAACCGTAAGTCACAGACGCTCGCTCTTGGCTGCATTCGATTCAGCTCGTGGCAGCCAGTCTAAAAAACACTATCTTGGACTTCTCTGCATGTTTCCCAGGCGAGCAATTGGCAGCATGTTCAGAACCATGTTTCTGTGAATAACTCCTGAACCGTAAGTCACAGACGCTCGCTCTTGGCTGCATTCGATTCAGCTCGTGGCAGCCAGTCTAAAAAACACTATCTTGGACTTCTCTGCATGTTTCCCAGGCGAGCAATTGGCAGCATGTTCAGAACCATGTTTCTGTGAATAACTCCTGAACCGTAAGTCACAGACGCTCGCTCTTGGCTGCATTCGATTCAGCTCGTGGCAGCCAGTCTAAAAAACACTATCTTGGACTTCTCTGCATGTTTCCCAGGCGAGCAATTGGCAGCATGTTCAGAACCATGTTTCTGAGGCTAATTCCTTAACCGTAAGTCCTAGACGCTCGATCTTGGCGGCATTCGTCTCAGCGCCTGGCAATTAGTATAGGAGCACTGTGTTTGACTTCTCTGGATGTTTCCCAGGCGAGTTATTGACAAGTAAATCCTAGACGCTCGATCTTGGTTATTTTCGCTTTCGCGGCTGGCAGTAAAAGAACCATGTTTCTGTGAATAACTCTTGAACCGTAAGTCACAGACGCTCGCTCTTGGCTGCATTCGATTCAGCTCGTGGCAGCCAGTCTAAAAAACACTATCTTGGACTTCTCTGCATGTTTCCCAGGCGAGCAATTGGCAGCATGTTCAGAACCATGTTTCTGTGAATAACTCCTGAACCGTAAGTCACAGACGCTCGCTCTTGGCTGCATTCGATTCAGCTCGTGGCAGCCAGTCTAAAAAACACTATCTTGGACTTCTCTGCATGTTTCCCAGGCGAGCAATTGGCAGCATGTTCAGAACCATGTTTCTGAGGCTAATTCCTTAACCGTAAGTCCTAGACGCTCGATCTTGGCGGCATTCGTCTCAGCGCCTGGCAATTAGTATAGGAGCACTGTGTTTGACTTCTCTGGATGTTTCCCAGGCGAGTTATTGACAAGTAAATCCTAGACGCTCGATCTTGGTTATTTTCGCTTTCGCGGCTGGCAGTAAAAGAACCATGTTTCTGTGAATAACTCTTGAACCGTAAGTCACAGACGCTCGCTCTTGGCTGCATTCGATTCAGCTCGTGGCAGCCAGTCTAAAAAACACTATCTTGGACTTCTCTGCATGTTTCCCAGGCGAGCAATTGGCAGCATGTTCAGAACCATGTTTCTGTAAATAACTCCTGAACCGTAAGTCACAGACGCTCGCTCTTGGCTGCATTCGATTCAGCTCGTGGCAGCCAGTCTAAAAAACACTATCTTGGACTTCTCTGCATGTTTCCCAGGCGAGCAATTGGCAGCATGTTCAGAACCATGTTTCTGTGAATAACTCCTGAACCGTAAGTCACAGACGCTCGCTCTTGGCTGCATTCGATTCAGCTCGTGGCAGCCAGTCTAAAAAACACTATCTTGGACTTCTCTGCATGTTTCCCAGGCGAGCAATTGGCAGCATGTTCAGAACCATGTTTCTGTGAATAACTCCTGAACCGTAAGTCACAGACGCTCGCTCTTGGCTGCATTAGATTCAGCTCGTGGCAGCCAGTCTAAAAAACACTATCTTGGACTTCTCTGCATGTTTCCCAGGCGAGCAATTGGCAGCATGTTCAGAACCATGTTTCTGAGGCTAATTCCTTAACCGTAAGTCCTAGACGCTCGATCTTGGCGGCATTCGTCTCAGCGCCTGGCAATTAGTATAGGAGCACTGTGTTTGACTTCTCTGGATGTTTCCCAGGCGAGTTATTGACAAGTAAATCCTAGACGCTCGATCTTGGTTATTTTGCTTTCGCGGCTGGCAGTAAAAGAACCATGTTTCTGTGAATAACTCTTGAACCGTAAGTCACAGACGCTCGCTCTTGGCTGCATTCGATTCAGCTCGTGGCAGCCAGTCTAAAAAACACTATCTTGGACTTCTCTGCATGTTTCCCAGGCGAGCAATTGGCAGCATGTTCAGAACCATGTTTCTGTGAATAACTCCTGAACCGTAAGTCACAGACGCTCGCTCTTGGCTGCATTCGATTCAGCTCGTGGCAGCCAGTCTAAAAAACACTATCTTGGACTTCTCTGCATGTTTCCCAGGCGAGCAATTGGCAGCATGTTCAGAACCATGTTTCTGTGAATAACTCCTGAACCGTAAGTCACAGACGCTCGCTCTTGGCTGCATTCGATTCAGCTCGTGGCAGCCAGTCTAAAAAACACTATCTTGGACTTCTCTGCATGTTTCCCAGGCGAGCAATTGGCAGCATGTTCAGAACCATGTTTCTGTGAATAACTCCTGAACCGTAAGTCACAGACGCTCGCTCTTGGCTGCATTCGATTCAGCTCGTGGCAGCCAGTCTAAAAAACACTATCTTGGACTTCTCTGCATGTTTCCCAGGCGAGCAATTGGCAGCATGTTCAGAACCATGTTTCTGAGGCTAATTCCTTAACCGTAAGTCCTAGACGCTCGATCTTGGCGGCATTCGTCTCAGCACCTGGCAATTAGTATAGGAGCACTGTGTTTGACTTCTCTGGATGTTTCCCAGGCGAGTTATTGACAAGTAAATCCTAGACGCTCGATCTTGGTTATTTTCGCTTTCGCGGCTGGCAGTAAAAGAACCATGTTTCTGTGAATAACTCTTGAACCGTAAGTCACAGACGCTCGCTCTTGGCTGCATTCGATTCAGCTCGTGGCAGCCAGTCTAAAAAACACTATCTTGGACTTCTCTGCATGTTTCCCAGGCGAGCAATTGGCAGCATGTTCAGAACCATGTTTCTGTGAATAACTCCTGAACCGTAAGTCACAGACGCTCGCTCTTGGCTGCATTCGATTCAGCTCGTGGCAGCCAGTCTAAAAAACACTATCTTGGACTTTTCTGCATGTTTCCCAGGCGAGCAATTGGCAGCATGTTCAGAACCATGTTTCTGTGAATAACTCCTGAACCGTAAGTCACAGACGCTCGCTCTTGGCTGCATTCGATTCAGCTCGTGGCAGCCAGTCTAAAAAACACTATCTTGGACTTCTCTGCATGTTTCCCAGGCGAGCAATTGGCAGCATGTTCAGAACCATGTTTCTGAGGCTAATTCCTTAACCGTAAGTCCTAGACGCTCGATCTTGGCGGCATTCGTCTCAGCGCCTGGCAATTAGTATAGGAGCACTGTGTTTGACTTCTCTGGATGTTTCCCAGGCGAGTTATTGACAAATAAATCCTAGACGCTCGATCTTGGTTATTTTCGCTTTCGCGGCTGGCAGTAAAAGAACCATGTTTCTGTGAATAACTCTTGAACCGTAAGTCACAGACGCTCGCTCTTGGCTGCATTCGATTCAGCTCGTGGCAGCCAGTCTAAAAAACACTATTTTGGACTTCTCTGCATGTTTCCCAGGTGAGCAATTGGCAGCATGTTCAGAACCATGTTTCTGTGAATAACTCCTGAACCGTAAGTCACAGACGCTCGCTCTTGGCTGCATTCGATTCAGCTCGTGGCAGCCAGTCTAAAAAACACTATCTTGGACTTCTCTGCATGTTTCCCAGGCGAGCAATTGGCAGCATGTTCAGAACCATGTTTCTGTGAATAACTCCTGAACCGTAAGTCACAGACGCTCGCTCTTGGCTGCATTCGATTCAGCTCGTGGCAGCCAGTCTAAAAAACACTATCTTGGACTTCTCTGCATGTTTCCCAGGCGAGCCATTGGCAGCATGTTCAGAACCATGTTTCTGAGGCTAATTCCTTAACCGTAAGTCCTAGACGCTCGATCTTGGCGGCATTCGTCTCAGCGCCTGGCAATTAGTATAGGAGCACTGTGTTTGACTTCTCTGGATGTTTCCCAGGCGAGTTATTGACAAGTAAATCCTAGACGCTCGATCTTGGTTATTTTCGCTTTCGCGGCTGGCAGTAAAAGAACCATGTTTCTGTGAATAACTCTTGAACCGTAAGTCACAGACGCTCGCTCTTGGCTGCATTCGATTCAGCTCGTGGCAGCCAGTCTAAAAAACACTATCTTGGACTTCTCTGCATGTTTCCCAGGCGAGCAATTGGCAGCATGTTCAGAACCATGTTTCTGTGAATAACTCCTGAACCGTAAGTCACAGACGCTCGCTCTTGGCTGCATTCGATTCAGCTCGTGGCAGCCAGTCTAAAAAACACTATCTTGGACTTCTCTGCATGTTTCCCAGGCGAGCAATTGGCAGCATGTTCAGAACCATGTTTCTGTGAATAACTCCTGAACCGTAAGTCACAGACGCTCGCTCTTGGCTGCATTCGATTCAGCTCGTGGCAGCCAGTCTAAAAAACACTATCTTGGACTTCTCTGCATGTTTCCCAGGCGAGCAATTGGCAGCATGTTCAGAACCATGTTTCTGTGAATAACTCCTGAACCGTAAGTCACAGACGCTCGCTCTTGGCTGCATTCGATTCAGCTCGTGGCAGCCAGTCTAAAAAAACACTATCTTGGACTTCTCTGCATGTTTCCGAGGCGAGCAATTGGCAGCATGTTCAGAACCATGTTTCTGAGGCTAATTCCTTAACCGTAAGTCCTAGACGCTCGATCTTGGCGGCATTCGTCTCAGCACCTGGCAATTAGTATAGGAGCACTGTGTTTGACTTCTCTGGATGTTTCCCAGGCGAGTTATTGACAAGTAAATCCTAGACGCTTGATCTTGGTTATTTTCGCTTTCGCGGCTGGCATTAAAAGAACCATGTTTCTGTGAATAACTCTTGAACCGTAAGTCACAGACGCTCGCTCTTGGCTGCATTCGATTCAGCTCGTGGCAGCCAGTCTAAAAAACACTATCTTGGACTTCTCTGCATGTTTCCCAGGCGAGCAATTGGCAGCATGTTCAGAACCATGTTTCTGTGAATAACTCCTGAACCGTAAGTCACAGACGCTCGCTCTTGGCTGCATTCGATTCAGCTCGTGGCAGCCAGTCTAAAAAACACTATCTTGGACTTCTCTGCATGTTTCCCAGGCGAGCAATTGGCAGCATGTTCAGAACCATGTTTCTGTGAATAACTCCTGAACCGTAAGTCACAGACGCTCGCTCTTGGCTGCATTCGATTCAGCTCGTGGCAGCCAGTCTAAAAAACACTATCTTGGACTTCTCTGCATGTTTCCCAGGCGAGCAATTGGCAGCATGTTCAGAACCATGTTTCTGAGGCTAATTCCTTAACCGTAAGTCCTAGACGCTCGATCTTGGCGGCATTCGTCTCAGCGCCTGGCAATTAGTATAGGAGCACTGTGTTTGACTTCTCTGGATGTTTCCCAGGCGAGTTATTGACAAGTAAATCCTAGACGCTCGATCTTGGTTATTTTCGCTTTCGCGGCTGGCAGTAAAAGAACCATGTTTCTGTGAATAACTCTTGAACCGTAAGTCACAGACGCTCGCTCTTGGCTGCATTCGATTCAGCTCGTGGCAGCCAGTCTAAAAAACACTATTTTGGACTTCTCTGCATGTTTCCCAGGCGAGCAATTGGCAGCATGTTCAGAACCATGTTTCTGTGAATAACTCCTGAACCGTAAGTCACAGACGCTCGCTCTTGGCTGCATTCAATTCAGCTCGTGGCAGCCAGTCTAAAAAACACTATCTTGGACTTCTCTGCATGTTTCCCAGGCGAGCAATTGGCAGCATGTTCAGAACCATGTTTCTGTGAATAACTCCTGAACCGTAAGTCACAGACGCTCGCTCTTGGCTGCATTCGATTCAGCTCGTGGCAGCCAGTCTAAAAAACACTATCTTGGACTTCTCTGCATGTTTCCCAGGCGAGCAATTGGCAGCATGTTCAGAACCATGTTTCTGAGGCTAATTCCTTAACCGTAAGTCCTAGACGCTCGATCTTGGCGGCATTCGTCTCAGCGCCTGGCAATTAGTATAGGAGCACTGTGTTTGACTTCTCTGGATGTTTCCCAGGCGAGTTATTGACAAGTAAATCCTAGACGCTCGATCTTGGTTATTTTCGCTTTCGCGGCTGGCAGTAAAAGAACCATGTTTCTGTGAATAACTCTTGAACCGTAAGTCACAGACGCTCGCTCTTGGCTGCATTCGATTCAGCTCGTGGCAGCCAGTCTAAAAAACACTATCTTGGACTTCTCTGCATGTTTCCCAGGCGAGCAATTGGCAGCATGTTCAGAACCATGTTTCTGTGAATAACTCCTGAACCGTAAGTCACAGACGCTCGCTCTTGGCTGCATTCGATTCAGCTCGTGGCAGCCAGTCTAAAAAACACTATCTTGGACTTCTCTGCATGTTTCCCAGGCGAGCAATTGGCAGCATGTTCAGAACCATGTTTCTGTGAATAACTCCTGAACCGTAAGTCACAGACGCTCGCTCTTGGCTGCATTCGATTCAGCTCGTGGCAGCCAGTCTAAAAAACACTATCTTGGACTTCTCTGCATGTTTCCCAGGCGAGCAATTGGCAGCATGTTCAGAACCATGTTTCTGAGGCTAATTCCTTAACCGTAAGTCCTAGACGCTCGATCTTGGCGGCATTCGTCTCAGCGCCTGGCAATTAGTATAGGAGCACTGTGTTTGACTTCTCTGGATGTTTCCCAGGCGAGTTATTGACAAGTAAATCCTAGACGCTCGATCTTGGTTATTTTCGCTTTCGCGGCTGGCAGTAAAAGAACCATGTTTCTGTGAATAACTCTTGAACTGTAAGTCACAGACGCTCGCTCTTGGCTGCATTCGATTCAGCTCGTGGCAGCCAGTCTAAAAAACACTATCTTGGACTTCTCTGCATGTTTCCCAGGCGAGCAATTGGCAGCATGTTCAGAACCATGTTTCTGTGAATAACTCCTGAACCGTAAGTCACAGACGCTCGCTATTGGCTGCATTCGATTCAGCTCGTGGCAGCCAGTCTAAAAAACACTATCTTGGACTTCTCTGCATGTTTCCCAGGCGAGCAATTGGCAGCATGTTCAGAACCATGTTTCTGTGAATAACTCCTGAACCGTAAGTCACAGACGCTCGCTCTTGGCTGCATTCGATTCAGCTCGTGGCAGCCAGTCTAAAAAACACTATCTTGGACTTCTCTGCATGTTTCCCAGGCGAGCAATTGGCAGCATGTTCAGAACCATGTTTCTGAGGCTAATTCCTTAACCGTAAGTCCTAGACGCTCGATCTTGGCGGCATTCGATTCAGCTCGTGGCAGCCAGTCTAAAAAACACTATCTTGGACTTCTCTGCATGTTTCCCAGGCGAGCAATTGGCAGCATGTTCAGAACCATGTTTCTGTGAATAACTCCTGAACCGTAAGTCACAGACGCTCGCTCTTGGCTGCATTCGATTCAGCTCGTGGCAGCCAGTCTAAAAAACACTATCTTGGACTTCTCTGCATGTTTCCCAGGCGAGCAATTGGCAGCATGTTCAGAACCATGTTTCTGAGGCTAATTCCTTAACCGTAAGTCCTAGACGCTCGATCTTGGCGGCATTCGTCTCAGCGCCTGGCAATTAGTATAGGAGCACTGTGTTTGACTTCTCTGGATGTTTCCCAGGCGAGTTATTGACAAGTAAATACTAGACGCTCGATCTTGGTTATTTTCGCTTTCGCGGCTGGCAGTAAAAGAACCATGTTTCTGTGAATAACTCTTGAACCGTAAGTCACAGACGCTCGCTCTTGGCTGCATTCGATTCAGCTCGTGGCAGCCAGTCTAAAAAACACTATCTTGGACTTCTCTGCATGTTTCCCAGGCGAGCAATTGGCAGCATGTTCAGAACCATGTTTCTGTGAATAACTCCTGAACCGTAAGTCACAGACGCTCGCTCTTGGCTGCATTCGATTCAGCTCGTGGCAGCCAGTCTAAAAAACACTATCTTGGACTTCTCTGCATGTTTCCCAGGCGAGCAATTGGCAGCATGTTCAGAACCATGTTTCTGTGAATAACTCCTGAACCGTAAGTCACAGACGCTCGCTATTGGCTGCATTCGATTCAGCTCGTGGCAGCCAGTCTAAAAAACACTATCTTGGACTTCTCTGCATGTTTCCCAGGCGAGCAATTGGCAGCATGTTCAGAACCATGTTTCTGTGAATAACTCCTGAACCGTAAGTCACAGACGCTCGCTCTTGGCTGCATTCGATTCAGCTCGTGGCAGCCAGTCTAAAAAACACTATCTTGGACTTCTCTGCATGTTTCCCAGGCGAGCAATTGGCAGCATGTTCAGAACCATGTTTCTGAGGCTAATTCCTTAACCGTAAGTCCTAGACGCTCGATCTTGGCGGCATTCGTCTCAGCGCCTGGCAATTAGTATAGGAGCACTGTGTTTGACTTCTCTGGATGTTTCCCAGGCGAGTTATTGACAAGTAAATCCTAGACGCTCGATCTTGGTTATTTTCGCTTTCGCGGCTGGCAGTAAAAGAACCATGTTTCTGTGAATAACTCTTGAACCGTAAGTCACAGACGCTCGCTCTTGGCTGCATTCGATTCAGCTCGTGGCAGCCAGTCTAAAAAACACTATCTTGGACTTCTCTGCATGTTTCCCAGGCGAGCTATTGGCAGCATGTTCAGAACCATGTTTCTGTGAATAACTCTTGAACCGTAAGTCACAGACGCTCGCTCTTGGCTGCATTCGATTCAGCTCGTGGCAGCCAGTCTAAAAAACACTATCTTGGACTTCTCTGCATGTTTCCCAGGCGAGCAATTGGCAGCATGTTCAGAACCATGTTTCTGTGAATAACTCTTGAACCGTAAGTCACAGACGCTCGCTCTTGGCTGCATTCGATTCAGCTCGTGGCAGCCAGTCTAAAAAACACTATCTTGGACTTCTCTGCATGTTTCCCAGGCGAGCAATTGGCAGCATGTTCAGAACCATGTTTCTGTGAATAACTCATGAACCGTAAGTCACAGACGCTCGCTCTTGGCTGCATTCGATTCAGCTCGTGGCAGCCAGTCTAAAAAACACTATCTTGGACTTCTCTGCATGTTTCCCAGTCGAGCAATTGGCAGCATGTTCAGAACCATGTTTCTGAGGCTAATTCCTTAACCGTAAGTCCTAGACGCTCGATCTTGGCGGCATTCGTCTCAGCGCCTGGCAATTAGTATAGGAGCACTGTGTTTGACTTCTCTGGATGTTTCCCAGGCGAGTTATTGACAAGTAAATCCTAGACGCTCGATCTTGGTTTGTTTCGCTTTCGCGGCTGGCAGTAAAAGAACCATGTTTCTGTGAATAACTCTTGAACCGTAAGTCACAGACGCTCGCTCTTGGCTGCATTCGATTCAGCTCGTGGCAGCCAGTCTAAAAAACACTATCTTGGACTTCTCTGCATGTTTCCCAGGCGAGCTATTGGCAGCATGTTCAGAACCATGTTTCTGTGAATAACTCTTGAACCGTAAGTCACAGACGCTCGCTCTTGGCTGCATTCGATTCAGCTCGTGGCAGCCAGTCTAAAAAACACTATCTTGGACTTCTCTGCATGTTTCCCAGGCGAGCAATTGGCAGCATGTTCAGAACCATGTTTCTGAGGCTAATTCCTTAACCGTAAGTCCTAGACGCTCGATCTTGGCGGCATTCGTCTCAGCGCCTGGCAATTAGTATAGGAGCACTGTGTTTGACTTCTCTGGATGTTTCCCAGGCGAGTTATTGACAAGTAAATCCTAGACGCTCGATCTTGGTTATTTTCGCTTTCGCGGCTGGCAGTAAAAGAACCATGTTTCTGTGAATAACTCTTGAACCGTAAGTCACAGACGCTCGCTCTTGGCTGCATTCGATTCAGCTCGTGGCAGCCAGTCTAAAAAACACTATCTTGGACTTCTCTGCATGTTTCCCAGGCGAGCTATTGGCAGCATGTTCAGAACCATGTTTCTGTGAATAACTCTTGAACCGTAAGTCACAGACGCTCGCTCTTGGCTGCATTCGATTCAGCTCGTGGCAGCCAGTCTAAAAAACACTATCTTGGACTTCTCTGCATGTTTCCCAGGCGAGCAATTGGCAGCATGTTCAGAACCATGTTTCTGTGAATAACTCTTGAACCGTAAGTCACAGACGCTCGCTCTTGGCTGCATTCGATTCAGCTCGTGGCAGCCAGTCTAAAAAACACTATCTTGGACTTCTCTGCATGTTTCCCAGGCGAGCAATTGGCAGCATGTTCAGAACCATGTTTCTGTGAATAACTCATGAACCGTAAGTCACAGACGCTCGCTCTTGGCTGCATTCGATTCAGCTCGTGGCAGCCAGTCTAAAAAACACTATCTTGGACTTCTCTGCATGTTTCCCAGTCGAGCAATTGGCAGCATGTTCAGAACCATGTTTCTGAGGCTAATTCCTTAACCGTAAGTCCTAGACGCTCGATCTTGGCGGCATTCGTCTCAGCGCCTGGCAATTAGTATAGGAGCACTGTGTTTGACTTCTCTGGATGTTTCCCAGGCGAGTTATTGACAAGTAAATCCTAGACGCTCGATCTTGGTTTGTTTCGCTTTCGCGGCTGGCAGTAAAAGAACCATGTTTCTGTGAATAACTCTTGAACCGTAAGTCACAGACGCTCGCTCTTGGCTGCATTCGATTCAGCTCGTGGCAGCCAGTCTAAAAAACACTATCTTGGACTTCTCTGCATGTTTCCCAGGCGAGCTATTGGCAGCATGTTCAGAACCATGTTTCTGTGAATAACTCTTGAACCGTAAGTCACAGACGCTCGCTCTTGGCTGCATTCGATTCAGCTCGTGGCAGCCAGTCTAAAAAACACTATCTTGGACTTCTCTGCATGTTTCCCAGGCGAGCAATTGGCAGCATGTTCAGAACCATGTTTCTGAGGCTAATTCCTTAACCGTAAGTCCTAGACGCTCGATCTTGGCGGCATTCGTCTCAGCGCCTGGCAATTAGTATAGGAGCACTGTGTTTGACTTCTCTGGATGTTTCCCAGGCGAGTTATTGACAAGTAAATCCTAGACGCTCGATCTTGGTTATTTTCGCTTTCGCGGCTGGCAGTAAAAGAACCATGTTTCTGTGAATAACTCTTGAACCGTAAGTCACAGACGCTCGCTCTTGGCTGCATTCGATTCAGCTCGTGGCAGCCAGTCTAAAAAACACTATGTTGGACTTCTCTGCATGTTTCCCAGGCGAGCTATTGGCAGCATGTTCAGAACCATGTTTCTGTGAATAACTCTTGAACCGTAAGTCACAGACGCTCGCTCTTGGCTGCATTCGATTCAGCTCGTGGCAGCCAGTCTAAAAAACACTATCTTGGACTTCTCTGCATGTTTCCCAGGCGAGCAATTGGCAGCATGTTCAGAACCATGTTTCTGTGAATAACTCTTGAACCGTAAGTCACAGACGCTCGCTCTTGGCTGCATTCGATTCAGCTCGTGGCAGCCAGTCTAAAAAACACTATCTTGGACTTCTCTGCATGTTTCCCAGGCGAGCAATTGGCAGCATGTTCAGAACCATGTTTCTGTGAATAACTCATGAACCGTAAGTCACAGACGCTCGCTCTTGGCTGCATTCGATTCAGCTCGTGGCAGCCAGTCTAAAAAACACTATCTTGGACTTCTCTGCATGTTTCCCAGGCGAGCAATTGGCAGCATGTTCAGAACCATGTTTCTGAGGCTAATTCCTTAACCGTAAGTCCTAGACGCTCGATCTTGGCGGCATTCGTCTCAGCGCCTGGCAATTAGTATAGGAGCACTGTGTTTGACTTCTCTGGATGTTTCCCAGGCGAGTTATTGACAAGTAAATCCTAGACGCTCGATCTTGGTTTGTTTCGCTTTCGCGGCTGGCAGTAAAAGAACCATGTTTCTGTGAATAACTCTTGAACCGTAAGTCACAGACGCTCGCTCTTGGCTGCATTCGATTCAGCTCGTGGCAGCCAGTCTAAAAAAACACTATCTTGGACTTCTCTGCATGTTTCCCAGGCGAGCTATTGGCAGCATGTTCAGAACCATGTTTCTGTGAATAACTCTTGAACCGTAAGTCACAGACGCTCGCTCTTGGCTGCATTCGATTCAGCTTGTGGCAGCCAGTCTAAAAAACACTATCTTGGACTTCTCTGCATGTTTCCCAGGCGAGCAATTGGCAGCATGTTCAGAACCATGTTTCTGTGAATAACTCTTGAACCGTAAGTCACAGACGCTCGCTCTTGGCTGCATTCGATTCAGCTCGTGGCAGCCAGTCTAAAAAACACTATCTTGGACTTCTCTGCATGTTTCCCAGGCGAGCAATTGGCAGCATGTTCAGAACCATGTTTCTGAGGCTAATTCCTTAACCGTAAGTCCTAGACGCTCGATCTTGGCGGCATTCGTCTCAGCACCTGACAATTAGTATAGGAGCACTGTGTTTGACTTCTCTGGATGTTTCCCAGGCGAGTTATTGACAAGTAAATCCTAGACGCTCGATCTTGGTTATTTTCGCTTCGCGGCTGGCAGTAAAATAACCATGTTTCTGTGAATAACTCTTAAACCGTAAGTCACAGACGCTCGCTCTTGGCTGCATTCGATTCAGCTCGTGGCAGCCAGTCTAAAAAACACTATCTTGGACTTCTCTGCATGTTTCCCAGGCGAGCAATTGGCAGCATGTTCAGAACCATGTTTCTGTGAATAACTCTTGAACCGTAAGTCACAGACGCTCGCTCTTGGCTGCATTCGATTCAGCTCGTGGCAGCCAGTCTAAAAAACACTATCTTGGACTTCTCTGCATGTTTCCCAGGCGAGCAATTGGCAGCATGTTCAGAACCATGTTTCTGAGGCTAATTCCTTAACCGTAAGTCCTAGACGCTCGATCTTGGCGGCATTCGTCTCAGCGCCTGACAATTAGTATAGGAGCACTGTGTTTGACTTCTCTGGATGTTTCCCAGGCGAGTTATTGACAAGTAAATCCTAGACGCTCGATCTTGGTTATTTTCGCTTTCGCGGCTGGCAGTAAAAGAACCATGTTTCTGTGAATAACTCTTGAACCGTAAGTCACAGACGCTCGCTCTTGGCTGCATTCGATTCAGCTCGTGGCAGCCAGTCTAAAAAAACACTATCTTGGACTTCTCTGCATGTTTCCCAGGCGAGCTATTGGCAGCATGTTCAGAACCATGTTTCTGTGAATAACTCTTGAACCGTAAGTCACAGACGCTCGCTCTTGGCTGCATTCGATTCAGCTCGTGACAGCCATTCTAAAAAACACTATCTTGGACTTCTCTGCATGTTTCCCAGGCGAGCAATTGGCAGCATGTTCAGAACCATGTTTCTGTGAATAACTCTTGAACCGTAAGTCACAGACGCTCGCTCTTGGCTGCATTCGATTCAGCTCGTGGCAGCCAGTCTAAAAAACACTATCTTGGACTTCTCTGCATGTTTCCCAGGCGAGCAATTGGCAGCATGTTCAGAACCATGTTTCTGAGGCTAATTCCTTAACCGTAAGTCCTAGACGCTCGATCTTGGCGGCATTCGTCTCAGCGCCTGACAATTAGTATAGGAGCACTGTGTTTGACTTCTCTGGATGTTTCCCAGGCGAGTTATTGACAAGTAAATCCTAGACGCTCGATCTTGGTTATTTTCGCTTTCGCGGCTGGCAGTAAAAGAACCATGTTTCTGTGAATAACTCTTGAACCGTAAGTCACAGACGCTCGCTCTTGGCTGCATTCGATTCAGCTCGTGGCAGCCAGTCTAAAAAACACTATCTTGGACTTCTCTGCATGTTTCCCAGGCGAGCTATTGGCAGCATGTTCAGAACCATGTTTCTGAGGCTAATTCCTTAACCGTAAGTCCTAGACGCTCGATCTTGGCGGCATTCGTCTCAGCGCCTGACAATTAGTATAGGAGCACTGTGTTTGACTTCTCTGGATGTTTCCCAGGCGAGTTATTGACAAGTAAATCCTAGACGCTCGATCTTGGTTATTTTCGCTTTCGCGGCTGGCAGTAAAAGAACCATGTTTCTGTGAATAACTCTTAAACCGTAAGTCACAGACGCTCGCTCTTGGCTGCATTCGATTCAGCTCGTGGCAGCCAGTCTAAAAAACACTATCTTGGACTTCTCTGCATGTTTCCCAGGCGAGCAATTGGCAGCATGTTCAGAACCATGTTTCTGAGGCTAATTCCTTAACCGTAAGTCCTAGACGCTCGATCTTGGCGGCATTCGTCTCAGCGCCTGACAATTAGTATAGGAGCACTGTGTTTGACTTCTCTGGATGTTTCCCAGGCGAGTTATTGACAAGTAAATCCTAGACGCTCGATCTTGGTTATTTTCGCTTTCGCGGCTGGCAGTAAAAGAACCATGTTTCTGTGAATAACTCTTGAACCGTAAGTCACAGACGCTCGCTCTTGGCTGCATTCGATTCAGCTCGTGGCAGCCAGTCTAAAAAAACACTATCTTGGACTTCTCTGCATGTTTCCCAGGCGAGCTATTGGCAGCATGTTCAGAACCATGTTTCTGTGAATAACTCTTGAACCGTAAGTCACAGACGCTCGCTCTTGGCTGCATTCGATTCAGCTCGTGACAGCCATTCTAAAAAACACTATCTTGGACTTCTCTGCATGTTTCCCAGGCGAGCAATTGGCAGCATGTTCAGAACCATGTTTCTGTGAATAACTCTTGAACCGTAAGTCACAGACGCTCGCTCTTGGCTGCATTCGATTCAGCTCGTGGCAGCCAGTCTAAAAAACACTATCTTGGACTTCTCTGCATGTTTCCCAGGCGAGCAATTGGCAGCATGTTCAGAACCATGTTTCTGAGGCTAATTCCTTAACCGTAAGTCCTAGACGCTCGATCTTGGCGGCATTCGTCTCAGCGCCTGACAATTAGTATAGGAGCACTGTGTTTGACTTCTCTGGATGTTTCCCAGGCGAGTTATTGACAAGTAAATCCTAGACGCTCGATCTTGGTTATTTTCGCTTTCGCGGCTGGCAGTAAAAGAACCATGTTTCTGTGAATAACTCTTGAACCGTAAGTCACAGACGCTCGCTCTTGGCTGCATTCGATTCAGCTCGTGGCAGCCAGTCTAAAAAACACTATCTTGGACTTCTCTGCATGTTTCCCAGGCGAGCAATTGGCAGCATGTTCAGAACCATGTTTCTGAGGCTAATTCCTTAACCGTAAGTCCTAGACGCTCGATCTTGGCGGCATTCGTCTCAGCGCCTGGCAATTAGTATAGGAGCACTATGTTTGACTTCTCTGGATGTTTCCCAGGCGAGTTATTGACAAGTAAATCCTAGACGCTCGATCTTGGTTATTTTCGCTTTCGCGGCTGGCAGTAAAAGAACCATGTTTCTGTGAATAACTCTTGAACCGTAAGTCACAGACGCTCGCTCTTGGCTGCATTCGATTCAGCTCGTGGCAGCCAGTCTAAAAAACACTATCTTGGACTTCTCTGCATGTTTCCCAGGCGAGCTATTGGCAGCATGTTCAGAACCATGTTTCTGTGAATAACTCTTGAACCGTAAGTCACAGACGCTCGCTCTTGGCTGCATTCGATTCAGCTCGTGGCAGCCAGTCTAAAAAACACTATCTTGGACTTCTCTGCATGTTTCCCAGGCGAGCAATTGGCAGCATGTTCAGAAGCATGTTTCTGTGAATAACTCTTGAACCGTAAGTCACAGACGCTCGCTCTTGGCTGCATTCGATTCAGCTCGTGGCAGCCAGTCTAAAAA
The DNA here is from genome assembly GCF_050947455.1 of Rhinoderma darwinii. Lineage (NCBI taxonomy): Eukaryota > Metazoa > Chordata > Amphibia > Anura > Rhinodermatidae > Rhinoderma > Rhinoderma darwinii. The sequence goes on from NW_027464373.1 coordinate 41,923, forward strand.
ACACTATCTTGGACTTCTCTGCATGTTTCCCAGGCGAGCAATTGGCAGCATGTTCAGAACCATGTTTCTGTGAATAACTCATGAACCGTCTGTCACAGACGCTCGCTCTTGGCTGCATTCGATTCAGCTCGTGGCAGCCAGTCTAAAAAACACTATCTTGGACTTCTCTGCATGTTTCCCAGGCGAGCTATTGGCAGCATGTTCAGAACCATGTTTCTGTGAATAACTCTTGAACCGTAAGTCACAGACGCTCGCTCTTGGCTGCATTCGATTCAGCTCGTGGCAGCCAGTCTAAAAAACACTATCTTGGACTTCTCTGCATGTTTCCCAGGCGAGCAATTGGCAGCATGTTCAGAACCATGTTTCTGTGAATAACTCTTGAACCGTAAGTCACAGACGCTCGCTCTTGGCTGCATTCGATTCAGCTCGTGGCAGCCAGTCTAAAAAACACTATCTTGGACTTCTCTGCATGTTTCCCAGGCGAGCAATTGGCAGCATGTTCAGAACCATGTTTCTGTGAATAACTCATGAACCGTCTGTCACAGACGCTCGCTCTTGGCTGCATTCGATTCAGCTCGTGGCAGCCAGTCTAAAAAACACTATCTTGGACTTCTCTGCATGTTTCCCAGGCGAGCAATTGGCAGCATGTTCAGAACCATGTTTCTGTGAATAACTCATGAACCGTCTGTCACAGACGCTCGCTCTTGGCTGCATTCGATTCAGCTCGTGGCAGCCAGTCTAAAAAACACTATCTTGGACTTCTCTGCATGTTTCCCAGGCGAGCTATTGGCAGCATGTTCAGAACCATGTTTCTGTGAATAACTCTTGAACCGTAAGTCACAGACGCTCGCTCTTGGCTGCATTCGATTCAGCTCGTGGCAGCCAGTCTAAAAAACACTATCTTGGACTTCTCTGCATGTTTCCCAGGCGAGCAATTGGCAGCATGTTCAGAACCATGTTTCTGTGAATAACTCTTGAACCGTAAGTCACAGACGCTCGCTCTTGGCTGCATTCGATTCAGCTCGTGGCAGCCAATCTAAAAAACACTATCTTGGACTTCTCTGCATGTTTCCCAGGCGAGCAATTGGCAGCATGTTCAGAACCATGTTTCTGTGAATAACTCATGAACCGTCTGTCACAGACGCTCGCTCTTGGCTGCATTCGATTCAGCTCGTGGCAGCCAGTCTAAAAAACACTATCTTGGACTTCTCTGCATGTTTCCCAGGCGAGCAATTGGCAGCATGTTCAGAACCATGTTTCTGAGGCTAATTCCTTAACCGTAAGTCCTAGACGCTCGATCTTGGCGGCATTCGTCTCAGCGCCTGGCAATTAGTATAGGAGCACTGTGTTTGACTTCTCTGGGTGTTTCCCAGGCGAGTTATTGACAAGTAAATCCTAGACGCTCGATCTTGGTTATTTTCGCTTTCGCGGCTGGCAGTAAAAGAACCATGTTTCTGTGAATAACTCTTGAACCGTAAGTCACAGACGCTCGCTCTTGGCTGCATTCGATTCAGCTCGTGGCAGCCAGTCTAAAAAACACTATCTTGGACTTCTCTGCATGTTTCCCAGGCGAGCTATTGGCAGCATGTTCAGAACCATGTTTCTGTGAATAACTCTTGAACCGTAAGTCACAGACGCTCGCTCTTGGCTGCATTCGATTCAGCTCGTGGCAGCCAGTCTAAAAAACACTATCTTGGACTTCTCTGCATGTTTCCCAGGCGAGCAATTGGCAGCATGTTCAGAACCATGTTTCTGTGAATAACTCTTGAACCGTAAGTCACAGACGCTCGCTCTTGGCTGCATTCGATTCAGCTCGTGGCAGCCAGTCTAAAAAACACTATCTTGGACTTCTCTGCATGTTTCCCAGGCGAGCTATTGGCAGCATGTTCAGAACCATGTTTATGTGAATAACTCTTGAACCGTAAGTCACAGACGCTCGCTCTTGGCTGCATTCGATTCAGCTCGTGGCAGCCAGTCTAAAAAACACTATCTTGGACTTCTCTGCATGTTTCCCAGGCGAGCAATTGGCAGCATGTTCAGAACCATGTTTCTGTGAATAACTCTTGAACCGTAAGTCACAGACGCTCGCTCTTGGCTGCATTCGATTCAGCTCGTGGCAGCCAGTCTAAAAAACACTATCTTGGACTTCTCTGCATGTTTCCCAGGCGAGCAATTGGCAGCATGTTCAGAACCATGTTTCTGTGAATAACTCATGAACCGTCTGTCACAGACGCTCGCTCTTGGCTGCATTCGATTCAGCTCGTGGCAGCCAGTCTAAAAAACACTATCTTGGACTTCTCTGCATGTTTCCCAGGCGAGCTATTGGCAGCATGTTCAGAACCATGTTTCTGTGAATAACTCTTGAACCGTAAGTCACAGACGCTCGCTCTTGGCTGCATTCGATTCAGCTCGTGGCAGCCAGTCTAAAAAACACTATCTTGGACTTCTCTGCATGTTTCCCAGGCGAGCAATTGGCAGCATGTTCAGAACCATGTTTCTGTGAATAACTCTTGAACCGTAAGTCACAGACGCTCGCTCTTGGCTGCATTCGATTCAGCTCGTGGCAGCCAGTCTAAAAAACACTATCTTGGACTTCTCTGCATGTTTCCCAGGCGAGCAATTGGCAGCATGTTCAGAACCATGTTTCTGTGAATAACTCATGAACCGTCTGTCACAGACGCTCGCTCTTGGCTGCATTCGATTCAGCTCGTGGCAGCCAGTCTAAAAAACACTATCTTGGACTTATCTGCATGTTTCCCAGGCGAGCAATTGGCAGCATGTTCAGAACCATGTTTCTGAGGCTAATTCCTTAACCGTAAGTCCTAGACGCTCGATCTTGGCGGCATTCGTCTCAGCGCCTGGCAATTAGTATAGGAGCACTGTGTTTGACTTCTCTGGATGTTTCCCAGGCGAGTTATTGACAAGTAAATCCTAGATGCTCGATCTTGGTTATTTTCGCTTTCGCGGCTGGCAGTAAAAGAACCATGTTTCTGTGAATAACTCTTGAACCGTAAGTCACAGACGCTCGCTCTTGGCTGCATTCGATTCAGCTCGTGGCAGCCAGTCTAAAAAACACTATCTTGGACTTCTCTGCATGTTTCCCAGTCGAGCAATTGGCAGCATGTTCAGAGCCATGTTTCTGTGAATAACTCTTGAACCGTAAGTCACAGACGCTCGCTCTTGGCTGCATTCGATTCAGCTCGTGGCAGCCAGTCTAAAAAAACACTATCTTGGACTTCTCTGCATGTTTCCCAGGCGAGCAATTGGCAGCATGTTCAGAACCATGTTTCTGTGAATAACTCTTGAACCGTAAGTCACAGACGCTCGCTCTTGGCTGCATTCGATTCAGCTCGTGGCAGCCAGTCTAAAAAACACTATCTTGGACTTCTCTGCATGTTTCCCAGGCGAGCAATTGGCAGCATGTTCAGAGCCATGTTTCTGTGAATAACTCTTGAACCGTAAGTCACAGACGCTCGCTCTTGGCTGCATTCGATTCAGCTCGTGGCAGCCAGTCTAAAAAACACTATCTTGGACTTCTCTGCATGTTTCCCAGGCGAGCAATTGGCAGCATGTTCAGAACCATGTTTCTGAGGCTAATTCCTTAACCGTAAGTCCTAGACGCTCGATCTTGGCGGCATTCGTCTCAGCGCCTGGCAATTAGTATAGGAGCACTGTGTTTGACTTCTCTGGATGTTTCCCAGGCGAGTTATTGACAAGTAAATCCTAGACGCTCGATCTTGGTTATTTTCGCTTTCGCGGCTGGCAGTAAAAGAACCATGTTTCTGTGAATAACTCTTGAACCGTAAGTCACAGACGCTCGCTCTTGGCTGCATTTGATTCAGCTCGTGGCAGCCAGTCTAAAAAACACTATCTTGGACTTCTCTGCATGTTTCCCAGGCGAGCTATTGGCAGCATGTTCAGAACCATGTTTCTGTGAATAACTCTTGAACCGTAAGTCACAGACGCTCGCTCTTGGCTGCATTCGATTCAGCTCGTGGCAGCCAGTCTAAAAAAACACTATCTTGGACTTCTCTGCATGTTTCCCAGGCGAGCAATTGGCAGCATGTTCAGAACCATGTTTCTGAGGCTAATTCCTTAACCGTAAGTCCTAGACGCTCGATCTTGGCGGCATTCGTCTCAGCGCCTGGCAATTAGTATAGGAGCACTGTGTTTGACTTCTCTGGATGTTTCCCAGGCGAGTTATTGACAAGTAAATCCTAGACGCTCGATCTTGGTTATTTTCGCTTTCGCGGCTGGCAGTAAAAGAACCATGTTTCTGTGAATAACTCTTGAACCGTAAGTCACAGACGCTCGCTCTTGGCTGCATTCGATTCAGCTCGTGGCAGCCAGTCTAAAAAACTATCTTGGACTTCTCTGCATGTTTCCCAGGCGAGCTATTGGCAGCATGTTCAGAACCATGTTTCTGTGAATAACTCTTGAACCGTAAGTCACAGACGCTCGCTCTTGGCTGCATTCGATTCAGCTCGTGGCAGCCAGTCTAAAAAACACTATCTTGGACTTCTCTGCATGTTTCCCAGGCGAGCAATTGGCAGCATGTTCAGAACCATGTTTCTGTGAATAACTCTTGAACCGTAAGTCACAGACGCTCGCTCTTGGCAGCCAGTCTAAAAAACACTATCTTGGACTTCTCTGCATGTTTCCCAGGCGAGCAATTGGCAGCATGTTCAGAACCATGTTTCTGTGAATAACTCATGAACCGTAAGTCACAGACGCTCGCTCTTGGCTGCATTCGATTCAGCTCGTGGCAGCCAGTCTAAAAAACACTATCTTGGACTTCTCTGCATGTTTCCCAGGCGAGCAATTGGCAGCATGTTCAGAACCATGTTTCTGAGGCTAATTCCTTAACCGTAAGTCCTAGACGCTCGATCTTGGCGGCATTCGTCTCAGCGCCTGGCAATTAGTATAGGAGCACTGTGTTTGACTTCTCTGGATGTTTCCCAGGCGAGTTATTGACAAGTAAATCCTAGACGCTCGATCTTGGTTATTTTCGCTTTCGCGGCTGGCAGTAAAAGAACCATGTTTCTGTGAATAACTCTTGAACCGTAAGTCACAGACGCTCGCTCTTGGCTGCATTCGATTCAGCTCGTGGCAGCCAGTCTAAAAAACACTATCTTGGACTTCTCTGCATGTTTCCCAGGCGAGCTATTGGCAGCATGTTCAGAACCATGTTTCTGTGAATAACTCTTGAACCGTAAGTCACAGACGCTCGCTCTTGGCTGCATTCGATTCAGCTCGTGGCAGCCAGTCTAAAAAACACTATCTTGGACTTCTCTGCATGTTTCCCAGGCGAGCAATTGGCAGCATGTTCAGAACCATGTTTCTGTGAATAACTCTTGAACCGTAAGTCACAGACGCTCGCTCTTGGCTGCATTCGATTCAGCTCGTGGCAGCCAGTCTAAAAAACACTATCTTGGACTTCTCTGCATGTTTCCCAGGCGAGCTATTGGCAGCATGTTCAGAACCATGTTTCTGTGAATAACTCTTGAACCGTAAGTCACAGACGCTCGCTCTTGGCTGCATTCGATTCAGCTCGTGGCAGCCAGTCTAAAAAACACTATCTTGGACTTCTCTGCATGTTTCCCAGGCGAGCAATTGGCAGCATGTTCAGAACCATGTTTCTGTGAATAACTCTTGAACCGTAAGTCACAGACGCTCGCTCTTGGCTGCATTCGATTCAGCTCGTGGCAGCCAGTCTAAAAAACACTATCTTGGACTTATCTGCATGTTTCCCAGGCGAGCAATTGGCAGCATGTTCAGAACCATGTTTCTGAGGCTAATTCCTTAACCGTAAGTCCTAGACGCTCGATCTTGGCGGCATTCGTCTCAGCGCCTGGCAATTAGTATAGGAGCACTGTGTTTGACTTCTCTGGATGTTTCCCAGGCGAGTTATTGACAAGTAAATCCTAGACGCTCGATCTTGGTTATTTTCGCTTTCGCGGCTGGCAGTAAAAGAACCATGTTTCTGTGAATAACTCTTGAACCGTAAGTCACAGACGCTCGCTCTTGGCTGCATTCGATTCAGCTCGTGTCAGCCAGTCTAAAAAACACTATCTTGGACTTCTCTGCATGTTTCCCAGGCGAGCTATTGGCAGCATGTTCAGAACCATGTTTCTGTGAATAACTCTTGAACCGTAAGTCACAGACGCTCGCTCTTGGCTGCATTCGATTCAGCTCGTGGCAGCCAGTCTAAAAAACACTATCTTGGACTTCTCTGCATGTTTCCCAGGCGAGCAATTGGCAGCATGTTCAGAACCATGTTTCTGTGAATAACTCATGAACCGTAAGTCACAGACGCTCGCTCTTGGCTGCATTCGATTCAACTCGTGGCAGCTAGTCTAAAAAACACTATCTTGGACTTCTCTGCATGTTTCCCAGGCGAGCAATTGGCAGCATGTTCAGAACCATGTTTCTGAGGCTAATTCCTTAACCGTAAGTCCTAGACGCTCGATCTTGGCGGAATTCGTCTCAGCGCCTGGCAATTAGTATAGGAGCACTGTGTTTGACTTCTCTGGATGTTTCCCAGGCGAGTTATTGACAAGTAAATCCTAGACGCTCGATCTTGGTTATTTTCGCTTTCGCGGCTGGCAGTAAAAGAACCATGTTTCTGTGAATAACTCTTGAACCGTAAGTCACAGACGCTCGCTCTTGGCTGCATTCGATTCAGCTCGTGGCAGCCAGTCTAAAAAACACTATCTTGGACTTCTCTGCATGTTTCCCAGGCGAGCAATTGGCAGCATGTTCAGAACCATGTTTCTGTGAATAACTCATGAACCGTAAGTCACAGACGCTCGCTCTTGGCTGCATTCGATTCAGCTCGTGGCAGCCAGTCTAAAAAACACTATCTTGGACTTCTCTGCATGTTTCCCAGGCGAGCAATTGGCAGCATGTTCAGAACCATGTTTTTGTGAATAACTCTTGAACCGTAAGTCACAGACGCTCGCTCTTGGCTGCATTCGATTCAGCTCGTGGCAGCCAGTCTAAAAAACACTATCTTGGACTTCTCTGCATGTTTCCCAGGCGAGCAATTGGCAGCATGTTCAGAACCATGTTTCTGAGGCTAATTCCTTAACCGTAAGTCCTAGACGCTCGATCTTGGCGGCATTCGTCTCAGCGCCTGGCAATTAGTATAGGAGCACTGTGTTTGACTTCTCTGGATGTTTCCCAGGCGAGTTATTGACAAGTAAATCCTAGACGCTCGATCTTGGTTATTTTCGCTTTCGCGGCTGGCAGTAAAAGAACCATGTTTCTGTGAATAACTCTTGAACCGTAAGTCACAGACGCTCGCTCTTGGCTGCATTCGATTCAGCTCGTGGCAGCCAGTCTAAAAAACACTATCTTGGACTTCTCTGCATGTTTCCCAGGCGAGCAATTGGCAGCATGTTCAGAACCATGTTTCTGTGAATAACTCTTGAACCGTAAGTCACAGACGCTCGCTCTTGGCTGCATTCGATTCAGCTCGTGGCAGCCAGTCTAAAAAACACTATCTTGGACTTCTCTGCATGTTTCCCAGGCGAGCAATTGGCAGCATGTTCAGAACCATGTTTCTGTGAATAACTCATGAACCGTAAGTCACAGACGCTCGCTCTTGGCTGCATTCGATTCAGCTCGTGGCAGCCAGTCTAAAAAACACTATCTTGGACTTCTCTGCATGTTTCCCAGGCGAGCAATTGGCAGCATGTTCAGAACCATGTTTCTGAGGCTAATTCCTTAACTGTAAGTCCTAGACGCTCGATCTTGGCGGCATTCGTCTCAGCGCCTGGCAATTAGTATAGGAGCACTGTGTTTGACTTCTCTGGATGTTTCCCAGGCGAGTTATTGACAAGTAAATCCTAGACGCTCGATCTTGGTTTGTTTCGCTTTCGCGGCTGGCAGTAAAAGAACCATGTTTCTGTGAATAACTCTTGAACCGTAAGTCACAGACGCTCGCTCTTGGCTGCATTCGATTCAGCTCGTGGCAGCCAGTCTAAAAAAACACTATCTTGGACTTCTCTGCATGTTTCCCAGGCGAGCTATTGGCAGCATGTTCAGAACCATGTTTCTGTGAATAACTCTTGAACCGTAAGTCACAGACGCTCGCTCTTGGCTGCATTCGATTCAGCTCGTGGCAGCCAGTCTAAAAAACACTATCTTGGACTTCTCTGCATGTTTCCCAGGCGAGCAATTGGCAGCATGTTCAGAACCATGTTTCTGTGAATAACTCTTGAACCGTAAGTCACAGACGCTCGCTCTTGGCTGCATTCGATTCAGCTCGTGGCAGCCAGTCTAAAAAACACTATCTTGGACTTCTCTGCATGTTTCCCAGGCGAGCAATTGGCAGCATGTTCAGAACCATGTTTCTGAGGCTAATTCCTTAACCGTAAGTCCTAGACGCTCGATCTTGGCGGCATTCGTCTCAGCGCCTGACAATTAGTATAGGAGCACTGTGTTTGACTTCTCTGGATGTTTCCCAGGCGAGTTATTGACAAGTAAATCCTAGACGCTCGATCTTGGTTATTTTCGCTTTCGCGGCTGGCAGTAAAAGAACCATGTTTCTGTGAATAACTCTTGAACCGTAAGTCACAGACGCTCGCTCTTGGCTGCATTCGATTCAGCTCGTGGCAGCCAGTCTAAAAAACACTATCTTGGACTTCTCTGCATGTTTCCCAGGCGAGCAATTGGCAGCATGTTCAGAACCATGTTTCTGTGAATAACTCTTGAACCGTAAGTCACAGACGCTCGCTCTTGGCTGCATTCGATTCAGCTCGTGGCAGCCAGTCTAAAAAACACTATCTTGGACTTCTCTGCATGTTTCCCAGGCGAGCAATTGGCAGCATGTTCAGAACCATGTTTCTGTGAATAACTCTTGAACCGTAAGTCACAGACGCTCGCTCTTGGCTGCATTCGATTCAGCTCGTGGCAGCCAGTCTAAAAAACACTATCTTGGACTTCTCTGCATGTTTCCCAGGCGAGCAATTGGCAGCATGTTCAGAACCATGTTTCTGAGGCTAATTCCTTAACCGTAAGTCCTAGACGCTCGATCTTGGCGGCATTCGTCTCAGCGCCTGACAATTAGTATAGGAGCACTGTGTTTGACTTCTCTGGATGTTTCCCAGGCGAGTTATTGACAAGTAAATCCTAGACGCTCGATCTTGGTTATTTTCGCTTTCGCGGCTGGCAGTAAAAGAACCATGTTTCTGTGAATAACTCTTGAACCGTAAGTCACAGACGCTCGCTCTTGGCTGCATTCGATTCAGCTCGTGGTAGCCAGTCTAAAAAACACTATCTTGGACTTCTCTGCATGTTTCCCAGGCGAGCTATTGGCAGCATGTTCAGAACCATGTTTCTGTAAATAACTCTTGAACCGTAAGTCACAGACGCTCGCTCTTGGCTGCATTCGATTCAGCTCGTGGCAGCCAGTCTAAAAAACACTATCTTGGACTTCTCTGCATGTTTCCCAGGCGAGCAATTGGCAGCATGTTCAGAACCATGTTTCTGAGGCTAATTCCTTAACCGTAAGTCCTAGACGCTCGATCTTGGCGGCATTCGTCTCAGCGCCTGGCAATTAGTATAGGAGCACTATGTTTGACTTCTCTGGATGTTTCCCAGGCGAGTTATTGACAAGTAAATCCTAGACGCTCGATCTTGGTTATTTTCGCTTTCGCGGCTGGCAGTAAAAGAACCATGTTTCTGTGAATAACTCTTGAACCGTAAGTCACAGACGCTCGCTCTTGGCTGCATTCGATTCAGCTCGTGGCAGCCAGTCTAAAAAACACTATCTTGGACTTCTCTGCATGTTTCCCAGGCGAGCTATTGGCAGCATGTTCAGAACCATGTTTCTGTGAATAACTCTTGAACCGTAAGTCACAGACGCTCGCTCTTGGCTGCATTCGATTCAGCTCGTGGCAGCCAGTCTAAAAAACACTATCTTGGACTTCTCTGCATGTTTCCCAGACGAGCAATTGGCAGCATGTTCAGAAGCATGTTTCTGTGAATAACTCTTGAACCGTAAGTCACAGACGCTCGCTCTTGGCTGCATTCGATTCAGCTCGTGGCAGCCAGTCTAAAAAACACTATCTTGGACTTCTCTGCATGTTTCACAGGCGAGCAATTGGCAGCATGTTCAGAACCATGTTTCTGAGGCTAATTCCTTAACCGTAAGTCCTAGACGCTCGATCTTGGCGGCATTCGTCTCAGCGCCTGGCAATTAGTATAGGAGCACTGTGTTTGACTTCTCTGGATGTTTCCCAGGCGAGTTATTGACAAGTAAATCCTAGACGCTCGATCTTGGTTATTTTCGCTTTCGCGGCTGGCAGTAAAAGAACCATGTTTCTGTGAATAACTCTTGAACCGTAAGTCACAGACGCTCGCTCTTGGCTGCATTCGATTCAGCTCGTGGCAGCCAGTCTAAAAAACACTATCTTGGACTTCTCTGCATGTTTCCCAGGCGAGCTATTGGCAGCATGTTCAGAACCATGTTTCTGTGAATAACTCTTGAACCGTAAGTCACAGACGCTCGCTCTTGGCTGCATTCGATTCAGCTCGTGGCAGCCAGTCTAAAAAACACTATCTTGGACTTCTCTGCATGTTTCCCAGGCGAGCAATTGGCAGCATGTTCAGAAGCATGTTTCTGTGAATAACTCTTGAACCGTAAGTCACATACGCTCGCTCTTGGCTGCATTCGATTCAGCTCGTGGCAGCCAGTCTAAAAAACACTATCTTGGACTTCTCTGCATGTTTCCCAGGCGAGCAATTGGCAGCATGTTCAGAACCATGTTTCTGTGAATAACTCATGAACCGTCTGTCACAGACGCTCGCTCTTGGCTGCATTCGATTCAGCTCGTGGCAGCCAGTCTAAAAAACACTATCTTGGACTTCTCTGCATGTTTCCCAGGCGAGCTATTGGCAGCATGTTCAGAACCATGTTTCTGTGAATAACTCTTGAACCGTAAGTCACAGACGCTCGCTCTTGGCTGCATTCGATTCAGCTCGTGGCAGCCAGTCTAAAAAACACTATCTTGGACTTCTCTGCATGTTTCCCAGGCGAGCAATTGGCAGCATGTTCAGAACCATGTTTCTGTGAATAACTCTTGAACCGTAAGTCACAGACGCTCGCTCTTGGCTGCATTCGATTCAGCTCGTGGCAGCCAGTCTAAAAAACACTATCTTGGACTTCTCTGCATGTTTCCCAGGCGAGCAATTGGCAGCATGTTCAGAACCATGTTTCTGTGAATAACTCATGAACCGTCTGTCACAGACGCTCGCTCTTGGCTGCATTCGATTCAGCTCGTGGCAGCCAGTCTAAAAAACACTATCTTGGACTTCTCTGCATGTTTCCCAGGCGAGCAATTGGCAGCATGTTCAGAACCATGTTTCTGAGGCTAATTCCTTAACCGTAAGTCCTAGACGCTCGGTCTTGGCGGCATTCGTCTCAGCGCCTGGCAATTAGTATAGGAGCACTGTGTTTGACTTCTCTGGATGTTTCCCAGGCGAGTTATTGACAAGTAAATCCTAGACGCTCGATCTTGGTTATTTTCGCTTTCGCGGCTGGCAGTAAAAGAACCATGTTTCTGTGAATAACTCTTGAACCGTAAGTCACAGACGCTCGCTCTTGGCTGCATTCGATTCAGCTCGTGGCAGCCAGTCTAAAAAACACTATCTTGGACTTCTCTGCATGTTTCCCAGACGAGCAATTGGCAGCATGTTCAGAGCCATGTTTCTGTGAATAACTCTTGAACCGTAAGTCACAGACGCTCGCTCTTGGCTGCATTCGATTCAGCTCGTGGCAGCCAGTCTAAAAAACACTATCTTGGACTTCTCTGCATGTTTCCCAGGCGAGCAATTGGCAGCATGTTCAGAACCATGTTTCTGAGGCTAATTCCTTAACCGTAAGTCCTAGACGCTCGATCTTGGCGGCATTCGTCTCAGCGCCTGGCAATTAGTATAGGAGCACTGTGTTTGACTTCTCTGGATGTTTCCCAGGCGAGTGAATGACAAGTAAATCCTAGACGCTCGATCTTGGTTATTTTCGCTTTCGCGGCTGGCAGTAAAAGAACCATGTTTCTGTGAATAACTCTTGAACCGTAAGTCACAGACGCTCGCTCTTGGCTGCATTCGATTCAGCTCGTGGCAGCCAGTCTAAAAAACACTATCTTGGACTTCTCTGCATGTTTCCCAGGCGAGCTATTGGCAGCATGTTCAGAACCATGTTTCTGTGAATAACTCTTGAACCGTAAGTCACAGACGCTCGCTCTTGGCTGCATTCGATTCAGCTCGTGGCAGCCAGTCTAAAAAAACACTATCTTGGACTTCTCTGCATGTTTCCCAGGCGAGCAATTGGCAGCATGTTCAGAACCATGTTTCTGAGGCTAATTCCTTAACCGTAAGTCCTAGACGCTCGATCTTGGCGGCATTCGTCTCAGCGCCTGGCAATTAGTATAGGAGCACTGTGTTTGACTTCTCTGGATGTTTCCCAGGCGAGTTATTGACAAGTAAATCCTAGACGCTCGATCTTGGTTATTTTCGCTTTCGCGGCTGGCAGTAAAAGAACCATGTTTCTGTGAATAACTCTTGAACCGTAAGTCACAGACGCTCGCTCTTGGCTGCATTCGATTCAGCTCGTGGCAGCCAGTCTAAAAAACACTATCTTGGACTTCTCTGCATGTTTCCCAGGCGAGCTATTGGCAGCATGTTCAGAACCATGTTTCTGTGAATAACTCTTGAACCGTAAGTCACAGACGCTCGCTCTTGGCTGCATTCGATTCAGCTCGTGGCAGCCAGTCTAAAAAACACTATCTTGGACTTCTCTGCATGTTTCCCAGGCGAGCAATTGGCAGCATGTTCAGAACCATGTTTCTGTGAATAACTCTTGAACCGTAAGTCACAGACGCTCGCTCTTGGCTGCATTCGATTCAGCTCGTGGCAGCCAGTCTAAAAAACACTATCTTGGACTTCTCTGCATGTTTCCCAGGCGAGCTATTGGCAGCATGTTCAGAACCATGTTTCTGTGAATAACTCTTGAACCGTAAGTCACAGACGCTCGCTCTTGGTTGCATTCGATTCAGCTCGTGGCAGCCAGTCTAAAAAACACTATCTTGGACTTCTCTGCATGTTTCCCAGGCGAGCAATTGGCAGCATGTTCAGAACCATGTTTCTGTGAATAACTTCTTGAACCGTAAGTCACAGACGCTCGCTCTTGGCTGCATTCGATTCAGCTCGTGGCAGCCAGTCTAAAAAACACTATCTTGGACTTCTCTGCATGTTTCCCAGGCGAGCAATTGGCAGCATGTTCAGAACCATGTTTCTGTGAATAACTCATGAACCGTCTGTCACAGACGCTCGCTCTTGGCTGCATTCGATTCAGCTCGTGGCAGCCAGTTCTAAAAAACACTATCTTGGACTTCTCTGCATGTTTCCCAGGCGAGCTATTGGCAGCATGTTCAGAACCATGTTTCTGTGAATAACTCTTGAACCGTAAGTCACAGACGCTCGCTCTTGGCTGCATTCGATTCAGCTCGTGGCAGCCAGTCTAAAAAAACACTATCTTGGACTTCTCTGCATGTTTCCCAGGCGAGCAATTGGCAGCATGTTCAGAACCATGTTTCTGTGAATAACTCTTGAACCGTAAGTCACAGACGCTCGCTCTTGGCTGCATTCGATTCAGCTCGTGGCAGCCAGTCTAAAAAACACTATCTTGGACTTCTCTGCATGTTTCCCAGGCGAGCTATTGGCAGCATGTTCAGAACCATGTTTCTGTGAATAACTCTTGAACCGTAAGTCACAGACGCTCGCTCTTGGCTGCATTCGATTCAGCTCGTGGCAGCCAGTCTAAAAAAACACTATCTTGGACTTCTCTGCATGTTTCCCAGGCGAGCAATTGGCAGCATGTTCAGAACCATGTTTCTGAGGCTAATTCCTTAACCGTAAGTCCTAGACGCTCGATCTTGGCGGCATTCGTCTCAGCGCCTGGCAATTAGTATAGGAGCACTGTGTTTGACTTCTCTGGATGTTTCCCAGGCGAGTTATTGACAAGTAAATACTAGACGCTCGATCTTGGTTATTTTCGCTTTCCGCGGCTGGCAGTAAAAGAACCATGTTTCTGTGAATAACTCTTGAACCGTAAGTCACAGACGCTCGCTCTTGGCTGCATTCGATTCAGCTCGTGGCAGCCAGTCTAAAAAACACTATCTTGGACTTCTCTGCATGTTTCCCAGGCGAGCTATTGGCAGCATGTTCAGAACCATGTTTCTGTGAATAACTCTTGAACCGTAAGTCACAGACGCTCGCTCTTGGCTGCATTCGATTCAGCTCGTGGCAGCCAGTCTAAAAAACACTATCTTGGACTTCTCTGCATGTTTCCCAGGCGAGCAATTGGCAGCATGTTCAGAACCATGTTTCTGTGAATAACTCTTGAACCGTAAGTCACAGACGCTCGCTCGTGGCTGCATTCGATTCAGCTCGTGGCAGCCAGTCTAAAAAACACTATCTTGGACTTCTCTGCATGTTTCCCAGGCGAGCAATTGGCAGCATGTTCAGAACCATGTTTCTGTGAATAACTCATGAACCGTAAGTCACAGACGCTCGCTCTTGGCTGCATTCGATTCAGCTCGTGGCAGCCAGTCTAAAAAACACTATCTTGGACTTCTCTGCATGTTTCCCAGGCGAGCAATTGGCAGCATGTTCAGAACCATGTTTCTGAGGCTAATTCCTTAACCGTAAGTCCTAGACGCTCGATCTTGGCGGCATTCGTCTCAGCGCCTGGCAATTAGTATAGGAGCACTGTGTTTGACTTCTCTGGATGTTTCCCAGGCGAGTTATTGACAAGTAAATCCTAGACGCTCGATCTTGGTTATTTTCGCTTTCGCGGCTGGCAGTAAAAGAACCATGTTTCTGTGAATAACTCTTGAACCGTAAGTCACAGACGCTCGCTCTTGGCTGCATTCGATTCAGCTCGTGGCAGCCAGTCTAAAAAACACTATCTTGGACTTCTCTGCATGTTTCCCAGGCGAGCTATTGGCAGCATGTTCAGAACCATGTTTCTGTGAATAACTCTTGAACCGTAAGTCACAGACGCTCGCTCTTGGCTGCATTCGATTCAGCTCGTGGCAGCCAGTCTAAAAAACACTATCTTGGACTTCTCTGCATGTTTCCCAGGCGAGCAATTGGCAGCATGTTCAGAACCATGTTTCTGAGGCTAATTCCTTAACCGTAAGTCCTAGACGCTCGATCTTGGCGGCATTCGTCTCAGCGCCTGGCAATTAGTATAGGAGCACTGTGTTTGACTTCTCTGGATGTTTCCCAGGCGAGTTATTGACAAGTAAATCCTAGACGCTCGATCTTGGTTATTTTCGCTTTCGCGGCTGGCAGTAAAAGAACCATGTTTCTGTGAATAACTCTTGAACCGTAAGTCACAGACGCTCGCTCTTGGCTGCATTCGATTCAGCTCGTGGCAGCCAGTCTAAAAAACACTATCTTGGACTTCTCTGCATGTTTCCCAGGCGAGCTATTGGCAGCATGTTCAGAACCATGTTTCTGTGAATAACTCTTGAACCGTAAGTCACAGACGCTCGCTCTTGGCTGCATTCGATTCAGCTCGTGGCAGCCAATCTAAAAAACACTATCTTGGACTTCTCTGCATGTTTCCCAGGCGAGCAATTGGCAGCATGTTCAGAACCATGTTTCTGTGAATAACTCTTGAACCGTAAGTCACAGACGCTCGCTCTTGGCTGCATTCGATTCAGCTCGTGGCAGCCAGTCTAAAAACACTATCTTGGACTTCTCTGCATGTTTCCCAGGCGAGCAATTGGCAGCATGTTCAGAACCATGTTTCTGTGAATAACTCATGAACCGTAAGTCACAGACGCTCGCTCTTGGCTGCATTCGATTCAGCTCGTGGCAGCCAGTCTAAAAAACACTATCTTGGACTTCTCTGCATGTTTCCCAGGCGAGCAATTGGCAGCATGTTCAGAACCATGTTTCTGAGGCTAATTCCTTAACCGTAAGTCCTAGACGCTCGATCTTGGCGGCATTCGTCTCAGCGCCTGGCAATTAGTATAGGAGCACTGTGTTTGACTTCTCTGGATGTTTCCCAGGCGAGTTATTGACAAGTAAATCCTAGACGCTCGATCTTGGTTTGTTTCGCTTTCGCGGCTGGCAGTAAAAGAACCATGTTTCTGTGAATAACTCTTGAACCGTAAGTCACAGACGCTCGCTCTTGGCTGCATTCGATTCAGCTCGTGGCAGCCAGTCTAAAAAACACTATCTTGGACTTCTCTGCATGTTTCCCAGGCGAGCTATTGGCAGCATGTTCAGAACCATGTTTCTGTGAATAACTCTTGAACCGTAAGTCACAGACGCTCGCTCTTGGCTGCATTCGATTCAGCTCGTGGCAGCCAGTCTAAAAAACACTATCTTGGACTTCTCTGCATGTTTCCCAGGCGAGCAATTGGCAGCATGTTCAGAACCATGTTTCTGTGAATAACTCTTGAACCGTAAGTCACAGACGCTCGCTCTTGGCTGCATTCGATTCAGCTCGTGGCAGCCAGTCTAAAAAACACTATCTTGGACTTCTCTGCATGTTTCCCAGGCGAGCAATTGGCAGCATGTTCAGAACCATGTTTCTGAGGCTAATTCCTTAACCGTAAGTCCTAGACGCTCGATCTTGGCGGCATTCGTCTCAGCGCCTGACAATTAGTATAGGAGCACTGTGTTTGACTTCTCTGGATGTTTCCCAGGCGAGTTATTGACAAGTAAATCCTAGACGCTCGATCTTGGTTATTTTCGCTTTCGCGGCTGGCAGTAAAAGAACCATGTTTCTGTGAATAACTCTTAAACCGTAAGTCACAGACGCTCGCTCTTGGCTGCATTCGATTCAGCTCGTGGCAGCCAGTCTAAAAAACACTATCTTGGACTTCTCTGCATGTTTCCCAGGCGAGCAATTGGCAGCATGTTCAGAACCATGTTTCTGTGAATAACTCTTGAACCGTAAGTCACAGACGCTCGCTCTTGGCTGCATTCGATTCAGCTCGTGGCAGCCAGTCTAAAAAACACTATCTTGGACTTCTCTGCATGTTTCCCAGGCGAGCAATTGGCAGCATGTTCAGAACCATGTTTCTGAGGCTAATTCCTTAACCGTAAGTCCTAGACGCTCGATCTTGGCGGCATTCGTCTCAGCGCCTGACAATTAGTATAGGAGCACTGTGTTTGACTTCTCTGGATGTTTCCCAGGCGAGTTATTGACAAGTAAATCCTAGACGCTCGATCTTGGTTATTTTCGCTTTCGCGGCTGGCAGTAAAAGAACCATGTTTCTGTGAATAACTCTTGAACCGTAAGTCACAGACGCTCGCTCTTGGCTGCATTCGATTCAGCTCGTGGCAGCCAGTCTAAAAAAACACTATCTTGGACTTCTCTGCATGTTTCCCAGGCGAGCTATTGGCAGCATGTTCAGAACCATGTTTCTGTGAATAACTCTTGAACCGTAAGTCACAGACGCTCGCTCTTGGCTGCATTCGATTCAGCTCGTGACAGCCATTCTAAAAAACACTATCTTGGACTTCTCTGCATGTTTCCCAGGCGAGCAATTGGCAGCATGTTCAGAACCATGTTTCTGTGAATAACTCTTGAACCGTAAGTCACAGACGCTCGCTCTTGGCTGCATTCGATTCAGCTCGTGGCAGCCAGTCTAAAAAACACTATCTTGGACTTCTCTGCATGTTTCCCAGGCGAGCAATTGGCAGCATGTTCAGAACCATGTTTCTGAGGCTAATTCCTTAACCGTAAGTCCTAGACGCTCGATCTTGGCGGCATTCGTCTCAGCGCCTGACAATTAGTATAGGAGCACTGTGTTTGACTTCTCTGGATGTTTCCCAGGCGAGTTATTGACAAGTAAATCCTAGACGCTCGATCTTGGTTATTTTCGCTTTCGCGGCTGGCAGTAAAAGAACCATGTTTCTGTGAATAACTCTTGAACCGTAAGTCACAGACGCTCGCTCTTGGCTGCATTCGATTCAGCTCGTGGCAGCCAGTCTAAAAAACACTATCTTGGACTTCTCTGCATGTTTCCCAGGCGAGCTATTGGCAGCATGTTCAGAACCATGTTTCTGAGGCTAATTCCTTAACCGTAAGTCCTAGACGCTCGATCTTGGCGGCATTCGTCTCAGCGCCTGACAATTAGTATAGGAGCACTGTGTTTGACTTCTCTGGATGTTTCCCAGGCGAGTTATTGACAAGTAAATCCTAGACGCTCGATCTTGGTTATTTTCGCTTTCGCGGCTGGCAGTAAAAGAACCATGTTTCTGTGAATAACTCTTAAACCGTAAGTCACAGACGCTCGCTCTTGGCTGCATTCGATTCAGCTCGTGGCAGCCAGTCTAAAAAACACTATCTTGGACTTCTCTGCATGTTTCCCAGGCGAGCAATTGGCAGCATGTTCAGAACCATGTTTCTGTGAATAACTCTTGAACCGTAAGTCACAGACGCTCGCTCTTGGCTGCATTCGATTCAGCTCGTGGCAGCCAGTCTAAAAAACACTATCTTGGACTTCTCTGCATGTTTCCCAGGCGAGCAATTGGCAGCATGTTCAGAACCATGTTTCTGAGGCTAATTCCTTAACCGTAAGTCCTAGACGCTCGATCTTGGCGGCATTCGTCTCAGCGCCTGACAATTAGTATAGGAGCACTGTGTTTGACTTCTCTGGATGTTTCCCAGGCGAGTTATTGACAAGTAAATCCTAGACGCTCGATCTTGGTTATTTTCGCTTTCGCGGCTGGCAGTAAAAGAACCATGTTTCTGTGAATAACTCTTGAACCGTAAGTCACAGACGCTCGCTCTTGGCTGCATTCGATTCAGCTCGTGGCAGCCAGTCTAAAAAAACACTATCTTGGACTTCTCTGCATGTTTCCCAGGCGAGCTATTGGCAGCATGTTCAGAACCATGTTTCTGTGAATAACTCTTGAACCGTAAGTCACAGACGCTCGCTCTTGGCTGCATTCGATTCAGCTCGTGACAGCCATTCTAAAAAACACTATCTTGGACTTCTCTGCATGTTTCCCAGACGAGCAATTGGCAGCATGTTCAGAACCATGTTTCTGTGAATAACTCTTGAACCGTAAGTCACAGACGCTCGCTCTTGGCTGCATTCGATTCAGCTCGTGGCAGCCAGTCTAAAAAACACTATCTTGGACTTCTCTGCATGTTTCCCAGGCGAGCAATTGGCAGCATGTTCAGAACCATGTTTCTGAGGCTAATTCCTTAACCGTAAGTCCTAGACGCTCGATCTTGGCGGCATTCGTCTCAGCGCCTGACAATTAGTATAGGAGCACTGTGTTTGACTTCTCTGGATGTTTCCCAGGCGAGTTATTGACAAGTAAATCCTAGACGCTCGATCTTGGTTATTTTCGCTTTCGCGGCTGGCAGTAAAAGAACCATGTTTCTGTGAATAACTCTTGAACCGTAAGTCACAGACGCTCGCTCTTGGCTGCATTCGATTCAGCTCGTGGCAGCCAGTCTAAAAAACACTATCTTGGACTTCTCTGCATGTTTCCCAGGCGAGCTATTGGCAGCATGTTCAGAACCATGTTTCTGTGAATAACTCTTGAACCGTAAGTCACAGACGCTCGCTCTTGGCTGCATTCGATTCAGCTCGTGGCAGCCAGTCTAAAAAATACTATCTTGGACTTCTCTGCATGTTTCCCAGGCGAGCAATTGGCAGCATGTTCAGAACCATGTTTCTGAGGCTAATTCCTTAACCGTAAGTCCTAGACGCTCGATCTTGGCGGCATTCGTCTCAGCGCCTGGCAATTAGTATAGGAGCACTATGTTTGACTTCTCTGGATGTTTCCCAGGCGAGTTATTGACAAGTAAATCCTAGACGCTCGATCTTGGTTATTTTCGCTTTCGCGGCTGGCAGTAAAAGAACCATGTTTCTGTGAATAACTCTTGAACCGTAAGTCACAGACGCTCGCTCTTGGCTGCATTCGATTCAGCTCGTGGCAGCCAGTCTAAAAAACACTATCTTGGACTTCTCTGCATGTTTCCCAGGCGAGCAATTGGCAGCATGTTCAGAACCATGTTTCTGTGAATAACTCTTGAACCGTAAGTCACAGACGCTCGCTCTTGGCTGCATTCGATTCAGCTCGTGGCAGCCAGTCTAAAAAACACTATCTTGGACTTCTCTGCATGTTTCCCAGGCGAGCAATTGGCAGCATGTTCAGAACCATGTTTCTGTGAATAACTCATGAACCGTAAGTCACAGACGCTCGCTCTTGGCTGCATTCGATTCAGCTCATGGCAGCCAGTCTAAAAAACACTATCTTGGACTTCTCTGCATGTTTCCCAGGCGAGCAATTGGCAGCATGTTCAGAACCATGTTTCTGAGGCTAATTCCTTAACCGTAAGTCCTAGACGCTCGATCTTGGCGGCATTCGTCTCAGCGCCTGACAATTAGTATAGGAGCACTGTGTTTGACTTCTCTGGATGTTTCCCAGGCGAGTTATTGACAAGTAAATCCTAGACGCTCGATCTTGGTTATTTTCACTTTCGCGGCTGGCAGTAAAAGAACCATGTTTCTGTGAATAACTCTTGAACCGTAAGTCACAGACGCTCGCTCTTGGCTGCATTCGATTCAGCTCGTGGCAGCCAGTCTAAAAAAACACTATCTTGGACTTCTCTGCATGTTTCCCAGGCGAGCTATTGGCAGCATGTTCAGAACCATGTTTCTGTGAATAACTCTTGAACCGTAAGTCACAGACGCTCGCTCTTGGCTGCATTCGATTCAGCTCGTGACAGCCATTCTAAAAAACACTATCTTGGACTTCTCTGCATGTTTCCCAGACGAGCAATTGGCAGCATGTTCAGAACCATGTTTCTGTGAATAACTCTTGAACCGTAAGTCACAGACGCTCGCTCTTGGCTGCATTCGATTCAGCTCGTGGCAGCCAGTCTAAAAAACACTATCTTGGACTTCTCTGCATGTTTCCCAGGCGAGCAATTGGCAGCATGTTCAGAACCATGTTTCTGAGGCTAATTCCTTAACCGTAAGTCCTAGACGCTCGATCTTGGCGGCATTCGTCTCAGCGCCTGACAATTAGTATAGGAGCACTGTGTTTGACTTCTCTGGATGTTTCCCAGGCGAGTTATTGACAAGTAAATCCTAGACGCTCGATCTTGGTTATTTTCGCTTTCGCGGCTGGCAGTAAAAGAACCATGTTTCTGTGAATAACTCTTGAACCGTAAGTCACAGACGCTCGCTCTTGGCTGCATTCGATTCAGCTCGTGGCAGCCAGTCTAAAAAACACTATCTTGGACTTCTCTGCATGTTTCCCAGGCGAGCTATTGGCAGCATGTTCAGAACCATGTTTCTGTGAATAACTCTTGAACCGTAAGTCACAGACGCTCGCTCTTGGCTGCATTCGATTCAGCTCGTGGCAGCCAGTCTAAAAAATACTATCTTGGACTTCTCTGCATGTTTCCCAGGCGAGCAATTGGCAGCATGTTCAGAACCATGTTTCTGAGGCTAATTCCTTAACCGTAAGTCCTAGACGCTCGATCTTGGCGGCATTCGTCTCAGCGCCTGGCAATTAGTATAGGAGCACTATGTTTGACTTCTCTGGATGTTTCCCAGGCGAGTTATTGACAAGTAAATCCTAGACGCTCGATCTTGGTTATTTTCGCTTTCGCGGCTGGCAGTAAAAGAACCATGTTTCTGTGAATAACTCTTGAACCGTAAGTCACAGACGCTCGCTCTTGGCTGCATTCGATTCAGCTCGTGGCAGCCAGTCTAAAAAACACTATCTTGGACTTCTCTGCATGTTTCCCAGGCGAGCAATTGGCAGCATGTTCAGAACCATGTTTCTGTGAATAACTCTTGAACCGTAAGTCACAGACGCTCGCTCTTGGATGCATTCGATTCAGCTCGTGGCAGCCAGTCTAAAAAACACTATCTTGGACTTCTCTGCATGTTTCCCAGGCGAGCAATTGGCAGCATGTTCAGAACCATGTTTCTGTGAATAACTCATGAACCGTAAGTCACAGACGCTCGCTCTTGGCTGCATTCGATTCAGCTCGTGGCAGCCAGTCTAAAAAACAATATCTTGGACTTCTCTGCATGTTTCCCAGGCGAGCAATTGGCAGCATGTTCAGAACCATGTTTCTGAGGCTAATTCCTTAACCGTAAGTCCTAGACGCTCGATCTTGGCGGCATTCGTCTCAGCGCCTGGCAATTAGTATAGGAGCACTGTGTTTGACTTCTCTGGATGTTTCCCAGGCGAGTTATTGACAAGTAAATCCTAGACGCTCGATCTTGGTTTGTTTCGCTTTCGCGGCTGGCAGTAAAAGAACCATGTTTCTGTGAATAACTCTTGAACCGTAAGTCACAGACGCTCGCTCTTGGCTGCATTCGATTCAGCTCGTGGCAGCCAGTCTAAAAAAACACTATCTTGGACTTCTCTGCATGTTTCCCAGGCGAGCTATTGGCAGCATGTTCAGAACCATGTTTCTGTGAATAACTCTTGAACCGTAAGTCACAGACGCTCGCTCTTGGCTGCATTCGATTCAGCTCGTGGCAGCCAGTCTAAAAAACACTATCTTGGACTTCTCTGCATGTTTCCCAGGCGAGCAATTGGCAGCATGTTCAGAACCATGTTTCTGTGAATAACTCTTGAACCGTAAGTCACAGACGCTCGCTCTTGGCTGCATTCGATTCAGCTCGTGGCAGCCAGTCTAAAAAACACTATCTTGGACTTCTCTGCATGTTTCCCAGGCGAGCAATTGGCAGCATGTTCAGAACCATGTTTCTGAGGCTAATTCCTTAACCGTAAGTCCTAGACGCTCGATCTTGGCGGCATTCGTCTCAGCGCCTGACAATTAGTATAGGAGCACTGTGTTTGACTTCTCTGGATGTTTCCCAGGCGAGTTATTGACAAGTAAATCCTAGACGCTCGATCTTGGTTATTTTCGCTTTCGCGGCTGGCAGTAAAAGAACCATGTTTCTGTGAATAACTCTTAAACCGTAAGTCACAGACGCTCGCTCTTGGCTGCATTCGATTCAGCTCGTGGCAGCCAGTCTAAAAAACACTATCTTGGACTTCTCTGCATGTTTCCCAGGCGAGCAATTGGCAGCATGTTCAGAACCATGTTTCTGTGAATAACTCTTGAACCGTAAGTCACAGACGCTCGCTCTTGGCTGCATTCGATTCAGCTCGTGGCAGCCAGTCTAAAAAACACTATCTTGGACTTCTCTGCATGTTTCCCAGGCGAGCAATTGGCAGCATGTTCAGAACCATGTTTCTGAGGCTAATTCCTTAACCGTAAGTCCTAGACGCTCGATCTTGGCGGCATTCGTCTCAGCGCCTGACAATTAGTATAGGAGCACTGTGTTTGACTTCTCTGGATGTTTCCCAGGCGAGTTATTGACAAGTAAATCCTAGACGCTCGATCTTGGTTATTTTCGCTTTCGCGGCTGGCAGTAAAAGAACCATGTTTCTGTGAATAACTCTTGAACCGTAAGTCACAGACGCTCGCTCTTGGCTGCATTCGATTCAGCTCGTGGCAGCCAGTCTAAAAAAACACTATCTTGGACTTCTCTGCATGTTTCCCAGGCGAGCTATTGGCAGCATGTTCAGAACCATGTTTCTGTGAATAACTCTTGAACCGTAAGTCACAGACGCTCGCTCTTGGCTGCATTCGATTCAGCTCGTGACAGCCATTCTAAAAAACACTATCTTGGACTTCTCTGCATGTTTCCCAGGCGAGCAATTGGCAGCATGTTCAGAACCATGTTTCTGTGAATAACTCTTGAACCGTAAGTCACAGACGCTCGCTCTTGGCTGCATTCGATTCAGCTCGTGGCAGCCAGTCTAAAAAACACTATCTTGGACTTCTCTGCATGTTTCCCAGGCGAGCAATTGGCAGCATGTTCAGAACCATGTTTCTGAGGCTAATTCCTTAACCGTAAGTCCTAGACGCTCGATCTTGGCGGCATTCGTCTCAGCGCCTGACAATTAGTATAGGAGCACTGTGTTTGACTTCTCTGGATGTTTCCCAGGCGAGTTATTGACAAGTAAATCCTAGACGCTCGATCTTGGTTATTTTCGCTTTCGCGGCTGGCAGTAAAAGAACCATGTTTCTGTGAATAACTCTTGAACCGTAAGTCACAGACGCTCGCTCTTGGCTGCATTCGATTCAGCTCGTGGCAGCCAGTCTAAAAAACACTATCTTGGACTTCTCTGCATGTTTCCCAGGCGAGCTATTGGCAGCATGTTCAGAACCATGTTTCTGAGGCTAATTCCTTAACCGTAAGTCCTAGACGCTCGATCTTGGCGGCATTCGTCTCAGCGCCTGACAATTAGTATAGGAGCACTGTGTTTGACTTCTCTGGATGTTTCCCAGGCGAGTTATTGACAAGTAAATCCTAGACGCTCGATCTTGGTTATTTTCGCTTTCGCGGCTGGCAGTAAAAGAACCATGTTTCTGTGAATAACTCTTAAACCGTAAGTCACAGACGCTCGCTCTTGGCTGCATTCGATTCAGCTCGTGGCAGCCAGTCTAAAAAACACTATCTTGGACTTCTCTGCATGTTTCCCAGGCGAGCAATTGGCAGCATGTTCAGAACCATGTTTCTGTGAATAACTCTTGAACCGTAAGTCACAGACGCTCGCTCTTGGCTGCATTCGATTCAGCTCGTGGCAGCCAGTCTAAAAAACACTATCTTGGACTTCTCTGCATGTTTCCCAGGCGAGCAATTGGCAGCATGTTCAGAACCATGTTTCTGTGAATAACTCTTGAACCGTAAGTCACAGACGCTCGCTCTTGGCTGCATTCGATTCAGCTCGTGGCAGCCAGTCTAAAAAACACTATCTTGGACTTCTCTGCATGTTTCCCAGGCGAGCAATTGGCAGCATGTTCAGAACCATGTTTCTGTGAATAACTCATGAACCGTAAGTCACAGACGCTCGCTCTTGGCTGCATTCGATTCAGCTCGTGGCAGCCAGTCTAAAAAACACTATCTTGGACTTCTCTGCATGTTTCCCAGGCGAGCAATTGGCAGCATGTTCAGAACCATGTTTCTGAGGCTAATTCCTTAACCGTAAGTCCTAGACGCTCGATCTTGGCGGCATTCGTCTCAGCGCCTGGCAATTAGTATAGGAGCACTGTGTTTGACTTCTCTGGATGTTTCCCAGGCGAGTTATTGACAAGTAAATCCTAGACGCTCGATCTTGGTTATTTTCGCTTTCGCGGCTGGCAGTAAAAGAACCATGTTTCTGTGAATAACTCTTGAACCGTAAGTCACAGACGCTCGCTCTTGGCTGCATTCGATTCAGCTCGTGTCAGCCAGTCTAAAAAACACTATCTTGGACTTCTCTGCATGTTTCCCAGGCGAGCTATTGGCAGCATGTTCAGAACCATGTTTCTGTGAATAACTCTTGAACCGTAAGTCACAGACGCTCGCTCTTGGCAGCATTCGATTCAGCTCGTGGCAGCCAGTCTAAAAAACACTATCTTGGACTTCTCTGCATGTTTCCCAGGCGAGCAATTGGCAGCATGTTCAGAACCATGTTTCTGTGAATAACTCATGAACCGTAAGTCACAGACGCTCGCTCTTGGCTGCATTCGATTCAACTCGTGGCAGCTAGTCTAAAAAACACTATCTTGGACTTCTCTGCATGTTTCCCAGGCGAGCAATTGGCAGCATGTTCAGAACCATGTTTCTGAGGCTAATTCCTTAACCGTAAGTCCTAGACGCTCGATCTTGGCGGAATTCGTCTCAGCGCCTGGCAATTAGTATAGGAGCACTGTGTTTGACTTCTCTGGATGTTTCCCAGGCGAGTTATTGACAAGTAAATCCTAGACGCTCGATCTTGGTTATTTTCGCTTTCGCGGCTGGCAGTAAAAGAACCATGTTTCTGTGAATAACTCTTGAACCGTAAGTCACAGACGCTCGCTCTTGGCTGCATTCGATTCAGCTCGTGGCAGCCAGTCTAAAAAACACTATCTTGGACTTCTCTGCATGTTTCCCAGGCGAGCAATTGGCAGCATGTTCAGAACCATGTTTCTGTGAATAACTCATGAACCGTAAGTCACAGACGCTCGCTCTTGGCTGCATTCGATTCAGCTCGTGGCAGCCAGTCTAAAAAACACTATCTTGGACTTCTCTGCATGTTTCCCAGGCGAGCAATTGGCAGCATGTTCAGAACCATGTTTTTGTGAATAGCTCTTGAACCGTAAGTCACAGACGCTCGCTCTTGGCTGCATTCGATTCAGCTCGTGGCAGCCAGTCTAAAAAACACTATCTTGGACTTCTCTGCATGTTTCCCAGGCGAGCAATTGGCAGCATGTTCAGAACCATGTTTCTGAGGCTAATTCCTTAACCGTAAGTCCTAGACGCTCGATCTTGGCGGCATTCGTCTCAGCGCCTGGCAATTAGTATAGGAGCACTGTGTTTGACTTCTCTGGATGTTTCCCAGGCGAGTTATTGACAAGTAAATCCTAGACGCTCGATCTTGGTTATTTTCGCTTTCGCGGCTGGCAGTAAAAGAACCATGTTTCTGTGAATAACTCTTGAACCGTGTTAAAGGGGGTGGGGTAATAACGGGATTCACTGGTTAGTGGCACCCACTATTACTACCGCCTTTATAATTAGGGTCACTAGGGTTATGCCTAGTTCCCCTACCTTTTCCTTATACTAACGTTGATCGAATTGCTTTAGCGGCTACTCAAGGGAATAAGACCGTATAGTAAATAAAGGTAATATTTATTAACATACAGTAATCACTCTCATATGTATAATACAGTAACTAATCACCGTACAGTATAAACACGGTATCAAGATATTATACCGCCACCCACTTACATAAACATACACAGAATACAGTTACGTTACAACACAATAAACATAAGTTACTTGTGATTCTCACACGCTCTCTATCTCTATCCCACTCCCTATACACTAAGGGTTAATACGGGATAAGGAGGAACAAGGGGAATGGGTTACTGTGTAAAACAGACAGCAAGGGTTAACTCAGGGACTCTGGGACAGCAAGGGTTAACTCAGGGACTCTGGGACAGCAAGGGTTAACTCAGGGACTCTGGGACAGCAAGGGTTAACTCAGGGACTCTGGGACAGCAAGGGTTAACTCTGGGACTCTGGGACAGCAAGGGTTAACTCAGGGACTCTGGGACAGCAAGGGTTAACTCAGGGACTCTGGGACAGCAAGGGTTAACTCTGGGACTCTGGGACAGCAAGGGTTAACTTGGGGGGAGCAAGGGGTTAACTTACTCAGGGAGAGCAAGGGGTTAACTCAGGGAAGCAAGGGTTAACTCAGGGAAGCAGGGAAGCAAGGGGTTAACTCAGGGAAGCAAGGGTTAACTCAGGGAAGCAAGGGTTAACTCAGGGACTCTGGGACAGCAAGGGTTAACTCAGGGACAGTAGGGACAGTATCAAGGGGTTAACTCAGGGAAGCAAGGGTTACAGCAGGAGAGACAGGGTTAAGTGTAGCTGCTGCTACACTTGATACTTAGCGTGACTTTGTGGAGCAGCAGAGACAGCAGCAGGAACCCAGGTCTTTGGAGGAGAGAGAGAGAGTTGAGCCGTCGTGATGTGTGTGTGAGGCAGGCAGGCAGGCAGGCAGCTCTCAGCTGATCTTCTTCAGCTTCGGCTCCTGAGCTCGGCTCCTGAGCGTACCGATGCAGGGCTATTTAACCCTGTCGGTACGCTTGCAGCGGGGAGTGTGGCGCTTGCCCCAGGCTAGCATGGGTCGGCATGGTGATAATGTATCACCAGCCGACTCATGAGAGCCCGCACGAGACAGTCCGTGCGCGCGGGAGACTTGAAATGGAGACAGGGGATAACTATCCCTTGTCTCCATGGTTTCCTAACAAAGCAGGGACATGCTAATTGTCCTGCTTTGCTTCCAACCGTATTAATGACTAGGGCTGTTGTAGTTACAGCCCTGGCTCATGATACAGTATATGTACTATACATACACATATATATTATATATATATACATATATGTATACATACATATATACACACATACTGTATACATACATACTAATATATATATATATACATACATACACATATATACATACATATATATATATATATATATATACATATACACACATATATGGACACTTCCCTTTACAATCCCCCTGTTGTCGGGGACTCGACAATGCAATTTGGGGAAGTGTTTGTGGGGTTCTATTTACCCCCTCAACCTCCCCGGTTACTGGTAATGGTCTGAGATGGAAGGAAGTATACTATTAGACCTAGATATTCGACATCAGCTATCTCCTCAAGGACACCTTCCCGCCAGTCCTCTGACTCTGGAGTCTAGTGTCCAAAGAAACGAAACCTCAAAGTTCACAGAATGAAGATGAAATTAAATCTCCTAGTCCATAGAACAAAGTTGAGATAAAACTCACAGTCCATAGAACGAAGCCTCGAAGCTCATCAGACGAAGTTGAAATGAAACCTTCATAGTCCATAGAACGAAGCCTCGAAGCTCATCAGACGAAGTTGAAATGAAACCTTCATAGTCCATAGAACGAAGCCTCGAAGCTCATCAGACGAAGTTGAAATGAAACCTTCATAGTCCATAGAACAAAGAAACCTTCATAGTCCATAGAACGGGGTTGAAATAAACTCACAGTCCATAGAACGAAGCCTCAAAGCTCATCAAACGAACAAAGCTCATTTGAAAATCTCAAAGTCCATGAGCCGCAGATTTCTTGTTCTTTCTTGCTTGGAGTTTCTTCCTCTTAAGTGGCGTCAGCAGGTCTTTCCAGTGGCCGATCCAATTTTAGCATGCCGACCCGTGTAAGGCTACTTGTGCCCTCATATGGTCAGCCTTGGAATGGCTTAGTCCGCCTTTCAACAACCTTTTGTACGTGATCCATTACTTTTCCAACTTTTCCCAGCATCTTGATTGAAGACGAAACAATCTTTGTGGGCCAATATCCAGGTCTTCATCATGGCAGGTTATCATCCCCGAGGAGGAGGTGAGGTCTTGGTACCCAGGAATCTACTGTGGGGTGGAGCATCGCCTTCCATTTCCCCTCTGACATTCAATCCATCATCATATTGACCATACCAGTTCTCAGGTTGAGGTGGCAAATACCTACAAGGGTGTGTGAATACCTTACCTGTCCCTAAGGTTACCTACACACTACCCAATCATACAAACAAAGTGAAAAATAACCAAACATACAAAAATATTCCCCCACCAACCATAGGTATATGTACATATAGAGATTCATGCTCAAACAGCATCTCATACTACTCCTCCATAAACACGTGCAAGGTACACATGCAAATGGGGTGACAACAGGCTGTAAATATATGCCCGCCTACACGTACACACACTCGCTGTGGGACGGGCACGTCCTCACTGAGTATGCCTATGTTGCGGACACATATCAACACCTAGAATGTCTATATGTACACCTTGAAAATTTTGTACGACCCATTGATTAAGATTTACACTTTACAAATATATATATACACATACAATAATAAACAATTCTGGGTCGCAGTACTGTATCACTATGTCCTTAGACCCCGTCTACGAATGTATTCGTGGCTTTCTGCTTGACCTCGTTGTATTTGCTCAACCAGTCCTTTCATTCTTCGGTACACGCAGAACAGTCCAACGTACATAATCGCCACAAGAGTGAGAAGGATTATCACTGGGTGGATGAGCAAGTTGAAGAAGGAAGTGGCCTTGGGACTATATCCGAACAAGCTCTCCCACCAAGACACTTCCGCGTCCATCCAACTGAATAGTGGCTTGGTGTTGGGAATCTTTCAGTTTCTCCACGACATCCTTTTCCTCATTGAAGTCTAGCAGGAGAGTTCGATGCCAAACCCAAGAGGAATCGTCTGGAGTCTCACAGGGGTGTCTGGACGGATGTCGAGCCTTTTTTCAGGTGTCACTGGAGTTCTTCCCTTCTGATCCGCCACATCAACGCCTAATACGGGATTAAGGGTACAGTATGCTCCTGGGAGGTGTATGCCTCTTTCGGTGCAGTTAGTCGCGTGGCATTCTGCATTAGATACCAGCACCAATATCCTTGACCCATGTCTTGAGGAGGGCATTGGATTAGTCTTCATATCACAGGACCCCTCGGTATCCCAACACTGGTGTAGGTCAGGATATCCGAGGGGAGCTGTGGATGAAGCACTGTTTTTGTGGTTCCTCACAATTCTCAGGTTTGTAGAACTATATCCCTGTCTTACCAAACCCATTATCTTAAAATCAAGATATGGGTGTAATGCCAGGGTTACCTCCCCCTGTCCAAAGATTCCTAACTCCAGTTAAACACAAAAGAATCAGCCATACTGTTATTCACTGTATTTAATTGCACTCGCATTAGGCCTCAGATGAAGTTGTGTTACCTGTCTGAACCCCCCCAGGTCTAGGTGCACAGAATAACATAAAACACTACACCGTGAACTTATGTTACCTGTTCGCACCGCCCAACCTGAGTTCACAGTATAATAACAACTTCAACATTATCCTAATAGAGAGCAATTAAAATATTGGGTGCAAATACACCACTATCCAATGGTTGATTCCCCAGTTGTTTTCCTGGAGTGGTTTTCTAATTATGCATTATAAATACAGGCAACACCTATATAGTATAAATACATATTACTGATAACCAGGGATATACCACAATAGAATATGTGAAAGAAACACAAAATAAAAAACACAAATGAAAACAAACGGACAACTGGGGACAAACACAACTGACCATAAACAACCATTACAGACGTAACACCAGACTGAACATGCAATTTATGGCCAACTTCCTAAACTCCCTAGTTGTGGTTGGTCATTTAGACCCTTGAGCACGTGGCGGAGCACATAAGGCTGTAAGGAGACTCTTGTGCAGCCATTTTGTCTAAACCCACGTTTTGTTGTGACGTGGCCATTTTCTATTGCCATTTCACTGGGCTTTTCATGGTTGCTTATGCCGTGGCAGTTCCTCGCAATATGTCCCATCTGACCACATTTAAAGCATTTAACAGGACCACATTTCTTAGTACTCAAAGACTCGCAGTACTTCGCAATATGGCCTGATCCGGCACATGCAAAACATTTAACAGCACATGCTCTGCTGGACTTAGGGCAGTCAGCAGTGCATGATCTCTTAAAGTTCTGCATGGCTAGGGACGCACTTCTGATTATTGTACGCTTACATCTGCGTAACACTTTCGTAACAATGTTACCTTCAGGTTTCCGGATGGGATCACGATTTGGGGCATCTGACCCATCACTCTTACTACTCCCCCCTTTTTGCCCTGTGGAGGGCAAACTTACAGCGGAATCAGGCCTTGAAAAAGACAAGGCCGGTAACATTTTTGAGAAATCTTTTATGATGTTTTGCATACTGGCAACCAATTGTGACCTAGCAGCAAGCTCATCATTCAACTTGGCAATGATGGCATCCGTAGAGGCCGCCTTATCCTTAAACGCATTGATCACAGCATAAGACCCAGTCAGCTGTGCATCAATATCATCACCATGATTTCTCAAATCTATCACCTGCGATTCCAGCATGCTAATTTGCTGATCTCTACATTGGACATTCTCTGCCAGTTGTGTCTGCAAATCACAAACCTGCTTCACATTGTTGGCACAACAATGGCAGTGAAGATTTGGGGAATCACTCTTCATTTCTGAGTGATCAGGCTTCCACGTCTCCTCATACACACAGATTAATTTAGCGAGCATGTGGAGACGTTTGGAGGTTTTGTTAAGAACACTCCTCTTGCTAATACACAACTTATCATGTGTATAAGCCTCGTCCAGCAGAGTGGACCACAGCATTCCTGCTGACTTGTATGTCGTGGGTGTTACTGGATTAAATTTACTGTGTTTGGCGAGGTGTTTAAGTGTGGAGAAGTCCATACTCACTGTTGCAGAAGTCATCTCCGTCTGCGTTGTCCTCCTTGTCACCCGCTGTTTTGAAAAAGGTCCCTTTCTTCCGGAACGCCTTTTCCCGATCAGCTGGACTTCACCGGAAGAACGCCGACGTTGATACTTCTGCAAACTCTTTTGTATAAGTTGCTCGCTCGCCCGACAATTCGTCGCCGTAGAGCAGCATGCCGCAAAGCAAAATAAAAGACGTTAATACCTCAGAAAATAAAAACAAAAAAAAAAAATAGGTTCGCTGATCAATTATATCCTGTATCAAGCCTTAAATAAAATTGTGTTACTCATCTGAACTTCAAAAAGGTCTAGGCGCACAGTATAACCCAACACTACACCGTGTATGTACGTTACCTGTCCACGCCTCGCCGCCTATCTGCAGTTCACGTTTTAACACAACTTTATTGTACAAAAGACAGAAACAATTGAAAGCAGTATGGGCTGGCTCGCCAATGTTAAAGGGGCTATATATAAAATATATATACATATATATACATATACATATATATATATATATATATATATATACACATATAGCCTCCTGGCTGGCTCGCCAATGTTAAAGGGGGAGGGGTAACAGCGAGATTCACTGGTTAGTGGCACCCACTATTACTACCGCCTTTATAATTAGGGTCACTAGGGTTATGCCTAGTTCCCCTACCTTTTCCTTATACTAACGTTGATCGAATTGCTTTAGCGGCTACTCAAGGGAATAAGACCGTATAGTAAATAAAGGTAATATTTATTAACATACAGTAATCACTCTCATATGTATAATACAGTAACTAATCACCGTACAGTATAAACACGGTATCAAGATATTATACCGCCACCCACTTACATAAACATACACAGAATACAGTTACGTTACAACACAATAAACATAAGTTACTTGTGATTCTCACACGCTCTCTATCTCTATCCCACTCCCTCCTAATATAACTTTCCCTATACACTAAGGGTTAATACGGGATAAGGAGGAACAAGGGGAATGGGTTACTGTGTAAAACAGACAGCAAGGGTTAACTCAGGGACTCTGGGACAGCAAGGGTTAACTCAGGGACTCTGGGACAGCAAGGGTTAACTCAGGGACTCTGGGACAGCAAGGGTTAACTCAGGGACTCTGGGACAGCAAGGGTTAACTCTGGGACTCTGGGACAGCAAGGGTTAACTCAGGGACTCTGGGACAGCAAGGGTTAACTCAGGGACTCTGGGACAGCAAGGGTTAACTCTGGGACTCTGGGACAGCAAGGGTTAACTTGGGGGGAGCAAGGGGTTAACTTACTCAGGGAGAGCAAGGGGTTAACTCAGGGAAGCAAGGGTTAACTCAGGGAAGCAGGGAAGCAAGGGGTTAACTCAGGGAAGCAAGGGTTAACTCAGGGAAGCAAGGGTTAACTCAGGGACTCTGGGACAGCAAGGGTTAACTCAGGGACAGTAGGGACAGTATCAAGGGGTTAACTCAGGGAAGCAAGGGTTACAGCAGGAGAGACAGGGTTAAGTGTAGCTGCTGCTACACTTGATACTTAGCGTGACTTTGTGGAGCAGCAGAGACAGCAGCAGGAACCCAGGTCTTTGGAGGAGAGAGAGAGAGTTGAGCCGTCGTGATGTGTGTGTGAGGCAGGCAGGCAGGCAGCTCTCAGCTGATCTTCTTCAGCTTCGGCTCCTGAGCTCGGCTCCTGAGCGTACCGATGCAGGGCTATTTAACCCTGTCGGTACACTTGCAGCGGGGAGTGTGGCGCTTGCCCCAGGCTAGCATGGGTCGGCATGGTGATAATGTATCACCAGCCGACTCATGAGAGCCCGCACGAGACAGTCCGTGCGCGCGGGAGACTTGAAATGGAGACAGGGGATAACTATCCCTTGTCTCCATGGTTTCCTAACAAAGCAGGGACATGCTAATTGTCCTGCTTTGCTTCCAACCGTATTAATGACTAGGGCTGTTGTAGTTACAGCCCTGGCTCATGATACAGTATATGTACTATACATACACATATATATTATATATATATACATATATGTATACATACATATATACACACATACTGTATACATACATACTAATATATATATATATACATACATACACATATATACATATATATATATATATATATATATATATATACATATACACACATATATGGACACTTCCCTTTACAAACCGTAAGTCACAGACGCTCGCTCTTGGCTGCATTCGATTCAGCTCGTGGCAGCCAGTCTAAAAAACACTATCTTGGACTTCTCTGCATGTTTCCCAGGCGAGCAATTGGCAGCATGTTCAGAACCATGTTTCTGTGAATAACTCTTGAACCGTAAGTCACAGACGCTCGCTCTTGGCTGCATTCGATTCAGCTCGTGGCAGCCAGTCTAAAAAACACTATCTTGGACTTCTCTGCATGTTTCCCAGGCGAGCAATTGGCAGCATGTTCAGAACCATGTTTCTGTGAATAACTCATGAACCGTAAGTCACAGACGCTCGCTCTTGGCTGCATTCGATTCAGCTCGTGGCAGCCAGTCTAAAAAACACTATCTTGGACTTCTCTGCATGTTTCCCAGGCGAGCAATTGGCAGCATGTTCAGAACCATGTTTCTGAGGCTAATTCCTTAACCGTAAGTCCTAGACGCTCGATCTTGGCGGCATTCGTCTCAGCGCCTGGCAATTAGTATAGGAGCACTGTGTTTGACTTCTCTGGATGTTTCCCAGGCGAGTTATTGACAAGTAAATCCTAGACGCTCGATCTTGGTTTGTTTCGCTTTCGCGGCTGGCAGTAAAAGAACCATGTTTCTGTGAATAACTCTTGAACCGTAAGTCACAGACGCTCGCTCTTGGCTGCATTCGATTCAGCTCGTGGCAGCCAGTCTAAAAAAACACTATCTTGGACTTCTCTGCATGTTTCCCAGGCGAGCTATTGGCAGCATGTTCAGAACCATGTTTCTGTGAATAACTCTTGAACCGTAAGTCACAGACGCTCGCTCTTGGCTGCATTCGATTCAGCTCGTGGCAGCCAGTCTAAAAAACACTATCTTGGACTTCTCTGCATGTTTCCCAGGCGAGCAATTGGCAGCATGTTCAGAACCATGTTTCTGTGAATAACTCTTGAACCGTAAGTCACAGACGCTCGCTCTTGGCTGCATTCGATTCAGCTCGTGGCAGCCAGTCTAAAAAACACTATCTTGGACTTCTCTGCATGTTTCCCAGGCGAGCAATTGGCAGCATGTTCAGAACCATGTTTCTGAGGCTAATTCCTTAACCGTAAGTCCTAGACGCTCGATCTTGGCGGCATTCGTCTCAGCGCCTGACAATTAGTATAGGAGCACTGTGTTTGACTTCTCTGGATGTTTCCCAGGCGAGTTATTGACAAGTAAATCCTAGACGCTCGATCTTGGTTATTTTCGCTTTCGCGGCTGGCAGTAAAAGAACCATGTTTCTGTGAATAACTCTTGAACCGTAAGTCACAGACGCTCGCTCTTGGCTGCATTCGATTCAGCTCGTGGCAGCCAGTCTAAAAAACACTATCTTGGACTTCTCTGCATGTTTCCCAGGCGAGCAATTGGCAGCATGTTCAGAACCATGTTTCTGTGAATAACTCTTGAACCGTAAGTCACAGACGCTCGCTCTTGGCTGCATTCGATTCAGCTCGTGGCAGCCAGTCTAAAAAACACTATCTTGGACTTCTCTGCATGTTTCCCAGGCGAGAAATTGGCAGCATGTTCAGAACCATGTTTCTGAGGCTAATTCCTTAACCGTAAGTCCTAGACGCTCGATCTTGGCGGCATTCGTCTCAGCGCCTGACAATTAGTATAGGAGCACTGTGTTTGACTTCTCTGGATGTTTCCCAGGCGAGTTATTGACAAGTAAATCCTAGACGCTCGATCTTGGTTATTTTCGCTTTCGCGGCTGGCAGTAAAAGAACCATGTTTCTGTGAATAACTCTTGAACCGTAAGTCACAGACGCTCGCTCTTGGCTGCATTCGATTCAGCTCGTGGCAGCCAGTCTAAAAAAACACTATCTTGGACTTCTCTGCATGTTTCCCAGGCGAGCTATTGGCAGCATGTTCAGAACCATGTTTCTGTGAATAACTCTTGAACCGTAAGTCACAGACGCTCGCTCTTGGCTGCATTCGATTCAGCTCGTGGCAGCCAGTCTAAAAAACACTATCTTGGACTTCTCTGCATGTTTCCCAGGCGAGCAATTGGCAGCATGTTCAGAACCATGTTTCTGTGAATAACTCTTGAACCGTAAGTCACAGACGCTCGCTCTTGGCTGCATTCGATTCAGCTCGTGGCAGCCAGTCTAAAAAACACTATCTTGGACTTCTCTGCATGTTTCCCAGGCGAGCAATTGGCAGCATGTTCAGAACCATGTTTCTGAGGCTAATTCCTTAACCGTAAGTCCTAGACGCTCGATCTTGGCGGCATTCGTCTCAGCGCCTGACAATTAGTATAGGAGCACTGTGTTTGACTTCTCTGGATGTTTCCCAGGCGAGTTATTGACAAGTAAATCCTAGACGCTCGATCTTGGTTATTTTCGCTTTCGCGGCTGGCAGTAAAAGAACCATGTTTCTGTGAATAACTCTTGAACCGTAAGTCACAGACGCTCGCTCTTGGCTGCATTCGATTCAGCTCGTGGTAGCCAGTCTAAAAAACACTATCTTGGACTTCTCTGCATGTTTCCCAGGCGAGCTATTGGCAGCATGTTCAGAACCATGTTTCTGTAAATAACTCTTGAACCGTAAGTCACAGACGCTCGCTCTTGGCTGCATTCGATTCAGCTCGTGGCAGCCAGTCTAAAAAACACTATCTTGGACTTCTCTGCATGTTTCCCAGGCGAGCAATTGGCAGCATGTTCAGAACCATGTTTCTGAGGCTAATTCCTTAACCGTAAGTCCTAGACGCTCGATCTTGGCGGCATTCGTCTCAGCGCCTGGCAATTAGTATAGGAGCACTATGTTTGACTTCTCTGGATGTTTCCCAGGCGAGTTATTGACAAGTAAATCCTAGACGCTCGATCTTGGTTATTTTCGCTTTCGCGGCTGGCAGTAAAAGAACCATGTTTCTGTGAATAACTCTTGAACCGTAAGTCACAGACGCTCGCTCTTGGCTGCATTCGATTCAGCTCGTGGCAGCCAGTCTAAAAAACACTATCTTGGACTTCTCTGCATGTTTCCCAGGCGAGCTATTGGCAGCATGTTCAGAACCATGTTTCTGTGAATAACTCTTGAACCGTAAGTCACAGACGCTCGCTCTTGGCTGCATTCGATTCAGCTCGTGGCAGCCAGTCTAAAAAACACTATCTTGGACTTCTCTGCATGTTTCCCAGGCGAGCAATTGGCAGCATGTTCAGAAGCATGTTTCTGTGAATAACTCTTGAACCGTAAGTCACAGACGCTCGCTCTTGGCTGCATTCGATTCAGCTCGTGGCAGCCAGTCTAAAAAAACACTATCTTGGACGTCTCTGCATGTTTCCCAGGCGAGCTATTGGCAGCATGTTCAGAACCATGTTTCTGTGAATAACTCTTGAACCGTAAGTCACAGACGCTCGCTCTTGGCTGCATTCGATTCAGCTCGTGGCAGCCAGTCTAAAAAACACTATCTTGGACTTCTCTGCATGTTTCCCAGGCGAGCAATTGGCAGCATGTTCAGAACCATGTTTCTGTGAATAACTCTTGAACCATAAGTCACAGACGCTCGCTCTTGGCTGCATTCGATTCAGCTCGTGGCAGCCAGTCTAAAAAACACTATCTTGGACTTCTCTGCATGTTTCCCAGGCGAGCAATTGGCAGCATGTTCAGAACCATGTTTCTGAGGCTAATTCCTTAACCGTAAGTCCTAGACGCTCGATCTTGGCGGCATTCGTCTCAGCGCCTGACAATTAGTATAGGAGCACTGTGTTTGACTTCTCTGGATGTTTCCCAGGCGAGTTATTGACAAGTAAATCCTAGACGCTCGATCTTGGTTATTTTCGCTTTCGCGGCTGGCAGTAAAAGAACCATGTTTCTGTGAATAACTCTTGAACCGTAAGTCACAGACGCTCGCTCTTGGCTGCATTCGATTCAGCTCGTGGTAGCCAGTCTAAAAAACACTATCTTGGACTTCTCTGCATGTTTCCCAGGCGAGCTATTGGCAGCATGTTCAGAACCATGTTTCTGTAAATAACTCTTGAACCGTAAGTCACAGACGCTCGCTCTTGGCTGCATTCGATTCAGCTCGTGGCAGCCAGTCTAAAAAACACTATCTTGGACTTCTCTGCATGTTTCCCAGGCGAGCAATTGGCAGCATGTTCAGAACCATGTTTCTGAGGCTAATTCCTTAACCGTAAGTCCTAGACGCTCGATCTTGGCGGCATTCGTCTCAGCGCCTGGCAATTAGTATAGGAGCACTATGTTTGACTTCTCTGGATGTTTCCCAGGCGAGTTATTGACAAGTAAATCCTAGACGCTCGATCTTGGTTATTTTCGCTTTCGCGGCTGGCAGTAAAAGAACCATGTTTCTGTGAATAACTCTTGAACCGTAAGTCACAGACGCTCGCTCTTGGCTGCATTCGATTCAGCTCGTGGCAGCCAGTCTAAAAAACACTATCTTGGACTTCTCTGCATGTTTCCCAGGCGAGCTATTGGCAGCATGTTCAGAACCATGTTTCTGTGAATAACTCTTGAACCGTAAGTCACAGACGCTCGCTCTTGGCTGCATTCGATTCAGCTCGTGGCAGCCAGTCTAAAAAACACTATCTTGGACTTCTCTGCATGTTTCCCAGGCGAGCAATTGGCAGCATGTTCAGAAGCATGTTTCTGTGAATAACTCTTGAACCGTAAGTCACAGACGCTCGCTCTTGGCTGCATTCGATTCAGCTCGTGGCAGCCAGTCTAAAAAACACTATCTTGGACTTCTCTGCATGTTTCCCAGGCGAGCAATTGGCAGCATGTTCAGAACCATGTTTCTGAGGCTAATTCCTTAACCGTAAGTCCTAGACGCTCGATCTTGGCGGCATTCGTCTCAGCGCCTGGCAATTAGTATAGGAGCACTGTGTTTGACTTCTCTGGATGTTTCCCAGGCGAGTTATTGACAAGTAAATCCTAGACGCTCGATCTTGGTTATTTTCGCTTTCGCGGCTGGCAGTAAAAGAACCATGTTTCTGTGAATAACTCTTGAACCGTAAGTCACAGACGCTCGCTCTTGGCTGCATTCGATTCAGCTCGTGGCAGCCAGTCTAAAAAACACTATCTTGGACTTCTCTGCATGTTTCCCAGGCGAGCTATTGGCAGCATGTTCAGAACCATGTTTCTGTGAATAACTCTTGAACCGTAAGTCACAGACGCTCGCTCTTGGCTGCATTCGATTCAGCTCGTGGCAGCCAGTCTAAAAAACACTATCTTGGACTTCTCTGCATGTTTCCCAGGCGAGCAATTGGCAGCATGTTCAGAAGCATGTTTCTGTGAATAACTCTTGAACCGTAAGTCACATACGCTCGCTCTTGGCTGCATTCGATTCAGCTCGTGGCAGCCAGTCTAAAAAACACTATCTTGGACTTCTCTGCATGTTTCCCAGGCGAGCAATTGGCAGCATGTTCAGAACCATGTTTCTGTGAATAACTCATGAACCGTCTGTCACAGACGCTCGCTCTTGGCTGCATTCGATTCAGCTCGTGGCAGCCAGTCTAAAAAACACTATCTTGGACTTCTCTGCATGTTTCCCAGGCGAGCTATTGGCAGCATGTTCAGAACCATGTTTCTGTGAATAACTCTTGAACCGTAAGTCACAGACGCTCGCTCTTGGCTGCATTCGATTCAGCTCGTGGCAGCCAGTCTAAAAAACACTATCTTGGACTTCTCTGCATGTTTCCCAGGCGAGCAATTGGCAGCATGTTCAGAACCATGTTTCTGTGAATAACTCTTGAACCGTAAGTCACAGACGCTCGCTCTTGGCTGCATTCGATTCAGCTCGTGGCAGCCAGTCTAAAAAACACTATCTTGGACTTCTCTGCATGTTTCCCAGGCGAGCAATTGGCAGCATGTTCAGAACCATGTTTCTGTGAATAACTCATGAACCGTCTGTCACAGACGCTCGCTCTTGGCTGCATTCGATTCAGCTCGTGGCAGCCAGTCTAAAAAACACTATCTTGGACTTCTCTGCATGTTTCCCAGGCGAGCAATTGGCAGCATGTTCAGAACCATGTTTCTGAGGCTAATTCCTTAACCGTAAGTCCTAGACGCTCGGTCTTGGCGGCATTCGTCTCAGCGCCTGGCAATTAGTATAGGAGCACTGTGTTTGACTTCTCTGGATGTTTCCCAGGCGAGTTATTGACAAGTAAATCCTAGACGCTCGATCTTGGTTATTTTCGCTTTCGCGGCTGGCAGTAAAAGAACCATGTTTCTGTGAATAACTCTTGAACCGTAAGTCACAGACGCTCGCTCTTGGCTGCATTCGATTCAGCTCGTGGCAGCCAGTCTAAAAAACACTATCTTGGACTTCTCTGCATGTTTCCCAGACGAGCAATTGGCAGCATGTTCAGAGCCATGTTTCTGTGAATAACTCTTGAACCGTAAGTCACAGACGCTCGCTCTTGGCTGCATTCGATTCAGCTCGTGGCAGCCAGTCTAAAAAACACTATCTTGGACTTCTCTGCATGTTTCCCAGGCGAGCAATTGGCAGCATGTTCAGAACCATGTTTCTGAGGCTAATTCCTTAACCGTAAGTCCTAGACGCTCGATCTTGGCGGCATTCGTCTCAGCGCCTGGCAATTAGTATAGGAGCACTGTGTTTGACTTCTCTGGATGTTTCCCAGGCGAGTGAATGACAAGTAAATCCTAGACGCTCGATCTTGGTTATTTTCGCTTTCGCGGCTGGCAGTAAAAGAACCATGTTTCTGTGAATAACTCTTGAACCGTAAGTCACAGACGCTCGCTCTTGGCTGCATTCGATTCAGCTCGTGGCAGCCAGTCTAAAAAACACTATCTTGGACTTCTCTGCATGTTTCCCAGGCGAGCTATTGGCAGCATGTTCAGAACCATGTTTCTGTGAATAACTCTTGAACCGTAAGTCACAGACGCTCGCTCTTGGCTGCATTCGATTCAGCTCGTGGCAGCCAGTCTAAAAAAACACTATCTTGGACTTCT
>NW_027464374.1:0-72921 GCF_050947455.1 Rhinoderma darwinii
CACTTATTACCTGTATATAATATATCACCAGTACATGATCTCCACTTATTACCTGTATATAATATATCACCAGTACATGATCACCACTTATTACCTGTATATAATATATCACCAGTACATGATCTCCACTTATTACCTGTATATAATATATCACCAGTACATGATCACCACTTATTACCTGTATATAATATATCACCAGTACATGATCTCCTCTTATTACCTGTATATAATATATCACCAGTACATGATCTCCTCTTATTACCTGTATATATCACCAGTACATGATCTCCACTTATTACCTGTATATATCACCAGTACATGATCTCCTCTTATTACCTGTATATAATATATCACCAGTACATGATCACCGCTTATTACCTGTATATATCACCAGTACATGATCTCCTCTTATTACCTGTATATATCACCAGTACATGATCTCCTCTTATTACCTGTATATAATATATCACCAGTACATGATCTCCTCTTATTACCTGTATATAATATATCACCAGTACATGATCTCCTCTTATTACCTGTATATATCACCAGTACATGATCTCCACTTATTACCTGTATATAATATATCACCAGTACATGATCACCACTTATTACCTGTATATAATATATCACCAGTACATGATCACCACTTATTACCTGTATATAATATATCACCAGTACATGATCTCCTCTTATTACCTGTATATAATATATCACCAGTACATGATCTCCACTTATTACCTGTATATATCACCAGTACATGATCTCCTCTTATTACCTGTATATAATATATCACCAGTACATGATCACCGCTTATTACCTGTATATATCACCAGTACATGATCTCCTCTTATTACCTGTATATATCACCAGTACATGATCTCCTCTTATTACCTGTATATAATATATCACCAGTACATGATCACCGCTTATTACCTGTATATATCACCAGTACATGATCTCCTCTTATTACCTGTATATATCACCAGTACATGATCTCCGCTTATTACCTGTATATAATATATCACCAGTACATGATCTCCACTTATTACCTGTATATAATATATCACCAGTACATGATCACCACTTATTACCTGTATATAATATATCACCAGTACATGATCTCCTCTTATTACCTGTATATATCACCAGTACATGATCTCCTCTTATTACCTGTATATAATATATCACCAGTACATGATCTCCTCTTATTACCTGTATATAATATATCACCAGTACATGATCTCCTCTTATTACCTGTATATAATATATCACCAGTACATGATCTCCTCTTATTACCTGTATATAATATATCACCAGTACATGATCTCCACTTATTACCTGTATATAATATATCACCAGTACATGATCACCGCTTATTACCTGTATATAATATATCACCAGTACATGATCACCACTTATTACCTGTATATAATATATCACCAGTACATGATCACCACTTATTACCTGTATATAATATATCACCAGTACATGATCTCCTCTTATTACCTGTATATAATATATCACCAGTACATGATCTCCTCTTATTACCTGTATATAATATATCACCAGTACATGATCTCCT
Source organism: Rhinoderma darwinii (assembly GCF_050947455.1). Classification (NCBI taxonomy): domain Eukaryota; kingdom Metazoa; phylum Chordata; class Amphibia; order Anura; family Rhinodermatidae; genus Rhinoderma; species Rhinoderma darwinii. The sequence continues at coordinate 1,586 of NW_027464374.1, forward strand.
CTTATTACCTGTATATAATATATCACCAGTACATGATCTCCCCTTATTACCTGTATATAATATATCACCAGTACATGATCTCCTCTTATTACCTGTATATAATATATCACCAGTACATGATCACCACTTATTACCTGTATATATCACCAGTACATGATCACCACTTATTACCTGTATATAATATATCACCAGTACATGATCTCCTCTTATTACCTGTATATAATATATCACCAGTACATGATCTCCTCTTATTACCTGTATATAATATATCACCAGTACATGATCTCCTCTTATTACCTGTATATAATATATCACCAGTACATGATCTCCTCTTATTACCTGTATATAATATATCACCAGTACATGATCTCCTCTTATTACCTGTATATATCACCAGTACATGATCTCCACTTATTACCTGTATATAATATATCACCAGTACATGATCTCCTCTTATTACCTGTATATATCACCAGTACATGATCTCCACTTATTACCTGTATATAATATATCACCAGTACATGATCACCTCTTATTACCTGTATATAATATATCACCAGTACATGATCTCCTCTTATTACCTGTATATATCACCAGTACATGATCTCCCCTTATTACCTGTATATATCACCAGTACATGATCACCGCTTATTACCTGTATATAATATATCACCAGTACATGATCTCCACTTATTACCTGTATATAATATATCACCAGTGCATGATCTCCTCTTATTACCTGTATATAATATATCACCAGTACATGATCTCCTCTTATTACCTGTATATAATATATCACCAGTACATGATCACCGCTTATTACCTGTATATAATATATCACCAGTACATGATCACCGCTTATTACCTGTATATAATATATCACCAGTACATGATCTCCTCTTATTACCTGTATATATCACCAGTACATGATCACCACTTATTACCTGTATATATCACCAGTACATGATCTCCACTTATTACCTGTATATATCACCAGTACATGATCACCACTTATTACCTGTATATATCACCAGTACATGATCACCGCTTATTACCTGTATATAATATATCACCAGTACATGATCACCGCTTATTACCTGTATATAATATATCACCAGTACATGATCTCCGCTTATTACCTGTATATAATATATCACCAGTGCATGATCTCCTCTTATTACCTGTATATATCACCAGTACATGATCACCACTTATTACCTGTATATAATATATCACCAGTGCATGATCTCCTCTTATTACCTGTATATATCACCAGTACATGATCACCACTTATTACCTGTATATATCACCAGTACATGATCTCCACTTATTACCTGTATATAATATATCACCAGTACATGATCTCCACTTATTACCTGTATATATCACCAGTACATGATCACCACTTATTACCTGTATATATCACCAGTACATGATCTCCACTTATTACCTGTATATAATATATCACCAGTACATGATCTCCACTTATTACCTGTATATATCACCAGTACATGATCTCCTCTTATTACCTGTATATAATATATCACCAGTACATGATCTCCCCTTATTACCTGTATATAATATATCACCAGTACATGATCTCCACTTATTACCTGTATATAATATATCACCAGTACATGATCTCCACTTATTACCTGTATATAATATATCACCAGTACATGATCACCGCTTATTACCTGTATATAATATATCACCAGTACATGATCACCACTTATTACCTGTATATAATATATCACCAGTACATGATCACCGCTTATTACCTGTATATAATATATCACCAGTACATGATCTCCGCTTATTACCTGTATATAATATATCACCAGTACATGATCACCACTTATTACCTGTATATAATATATCACCAGTACATGATCACCACTTATTACCTGTATATATCACCAGTACATGATCTCCGCTTATTACCTGTATATAATATATCACCAGTACATGATCACCACTTATTACCTGTATATAATATATCACCAGTACATGATCTCCGCTTATTACCTGTATATAATATATCACCAGTACATGATCTCCTCTTATTACCTGTATATAATATATCACCAGTACATGATCTCCACTTATTACCTGTATATATCACCAGTACATGATCTCCACTTATTACCTGTATATAATATATCACCAGTACATGATCACCACTTATTACCTGTATATAATATATCACCAGTACATGATCTCCTCTTATTACCTGTATATAATATATCACCAGTACATGATCTCCACTTATTACCTGTATATATCACCAGTACATGATCACCACTTATTACCTGTATATAATATATCACCAGTACATGATCACCGCTTATTACCTGTATATAATATATCACCAGTACATGATCTCCGCTTATTACCTGTATATAATATATCACCAGTACATGATCACCACTTATTACCTGTATATATCACCAGTACATGATCTCCGCTTATTACCTGTATATAATATATCACCAGTACATGATCACCACTTATTACCTGTATATAATATATCACCAGTACATGATCTCCCCTTATTACCTGTATATAATATATCACCAGTACATGATCTCCGCTTATTACCTGTATATATCACCAGTACATGATCTCCGCTTATTACCTGTATATAATATATCACCAGTACATGATCTCCTCTTATTACCTGTATATAATATATCACCAGTACATGATCTCCACTTATTACCTGTATATAATATATCACCAGTACATGATCTCCTCTTATTACCTGTATATAATATATCACCAGTACATGATCTCCACTTATTACCTGTATATATCACCAGTACATGATCACCACTTATTACCTGTATATAATATATCACCAGTACATGATCTCCGCTTATTACCTGTATATAATATATCACCAGTACATGATCTCCACTTATTACCTGTATATAATATATCACCAGTACATGATCTCCACTTATTACCTGTATATAATATATCACCAGTACATGATCTCCCCTTATTACCTGTATATAATATATCACCAGTACATGATCTCCACTTATTACCTGTATATAATATATCACCAGTACATGATCACCACTTATTACCTGTATATAATATATCACCAGTACATGATCACCACTTATTACCTGTATATAATATATCACCAGTACATGATCTCCACTTATTACCTGTATATAATATATCACCAGTACATGATCTCCACTTATTACCTGTATATAATATATCACCAGTACATGATCTCCGCTTATTACCTGTATATAATATATCACCAGTACATGATCTCCGCTTATTACCTGTATATATCACCAGTACATGATCTCCGCTTATTACCTGTATATAATATATCACCAGTACATGATCTCCACTTATTACCTGTATATAATATATCACCAGTACATGATCTCCGCTTATTACCTGTATATAATATATCACCAGTACATGATCTCCTCTTATTACCTGTATATAATATATCACCAGTACATGATCACCACTTATTACCTGTATATAATATATCACCAGTACATGATCTCCGCTTATTACCTGTATATAATATATCACCAGTACATGATCACCACTTATTACCTGTATATATCACCAGTACATGATCACCGCTTATTACCTGTATATAATATATCACCAGTACATGATCTCCACTTATTACCTGTATATAATATATCACCAGTACATGATCTCCTCTTATTACCTGTATATAATATATCACCAGTACATGATCTCCTCTTATTACCTGTATATAATATATCACCAGTACATGATCTCCACTTATTACCTGTATATAATATATCACCAGTACATGATCACCACTTATTACCTGTATATAATATATCACCAGTACATGATCTCCTCTTATTACCTGTATATAATATATCACCAGTACATGATCTCCGCTTATTACCTGTATATATCACCAGTACATGATCTCCCCTTATTACCTGTATATAATATATCACCAGTACATGATCTCCCCTTATTACCTGTATATAATATATCACCAGTACATGATCACCACTTATTACCTGTATATAATATATCACCAGTACATGATCTCCACTTATTACCTGTATATATCACCAGTACATGATCTCCACTTATTACCTGTATATAATATATCACCAGTACATGATCTCCACTTATTACCTGTATATAATATATCACCAGTACATGATCACCTCTTATTACCTGTATATAATATATCACCAGTACATGATCTCCCCTTATTACCTGTATATAATATATCACCAGTACATGATCTCCACTTATTACCTGTATATAATATATCACCAGTACATGATCTCCACTTATTACCTGTATATAATATATCACCAGTACATGATCACCTCTTATTACCTGTATATAATATATCACCAGTACATGATCTCCTCTTATTACCTGTATATAATATATCACCAGTACATGATCTCCACTTATTACCTGTATATAATATATCACCAGTACATGATCTCCCCTTATTACCTGTATATAATATATCACCAGTACATGATCTCCACTTATTACCTGTATATAATATATCACCAGTACATGATCACCTCTTATTACCTGTATATAATATATCACCAGTACATGATCACCACTTATTACCTGTATATAATATATCACCAGTACATGATCTCCACTTATTACCTGTATATAATATATCACCAGTACATGATCACCTCTTATTACCTGTATATAATATATCACCAGTACATGATCTCCGCTTATTACCTGTATATATCACCAGTACATGATCTCCACTTATTACCTGTATATAATATATCACCAGTACATGATCACCACTTATTACCTGTATATAATATATCACCAGTACATGATCACCACTTATTACCTGTATATAATATATCACCAGTACATGATCTCCACTTATTACCTGTATATAATATATCACCAGTACATGATCTCCACTTATTACCTGTATATAATATATCACCAGTACATGATCTCCACTTATTACCTGTATATATCACCAGTACATGATCTCCTCTTATTACCTGTATATAATATATCACCAGTACATGATCTCCACTTATTACCTGTATATATCACCAGTACATGATCTCCACTTATTACCTGTATATAATATATCACCAGTACATGATCACCACTTATTACCTGTATATATCACCAGTACATGATCTCCTCTTATTACCTGTATATAATATATCACCAGTACATGATCTCCACTTATTACCTGTATATAATATATCACCAGTACATGATCACCACTTATTACCTGTATATAATATATCACCAGTACATGATCTCCGCTTATTACCTGTATATATCACCAGTACATGATCTCCACTTATTACCTGTATATAATATATCACCAGTACATGATCTCCGCTTATTACCTGTATATATCACCAGTACATGATCTCCCCTTATTACCTGTATATAATATATCACCAGTACATGATCTCCCCTTATTACCTGTATATAATATATCACCAGTACATGATCTCCACTTATTACCTGTATATAATATATCACCAGTACATGATCTCCCCTTATTACCTGTATATATCACCAGTACATGATCTCCTCTTATTACCTGTATATAATATATCACCAGTACATGATCTCCCCTTATTACCTGTATATAATATATCACCAGTACATGATCTCCTCTTATTACCTGTATATATCACCAGTACATGATCTCCACTTATTACCTGTATATAATATATCACCAGTACATGATCTCCACTTATTACCTGTATATATCACCAGTACATGATCTCCGCTTATTACCTGTATATAATATATCACCAGTACATGATCTCCGCTTATTACCTGTATATAATATATCACCAGTACATGATCACCGCTTATTACCTGTATATATCACCAGTACATGATCTCCACTTATTACCTGTATATATCACCAGTACATGATCTCCTCTTATTACCTGTATATAATATATCACCAGTACATGATCTCCACTTATTACCTGTATATAATATATCACCAGTACATGATCTCCTCTTATTACCTGTATATAATATATCACCAGTACATGATCTCCACTTATTACCTGTATATAATATATCACCAGTACATGATCTCCCCTTATTACCTGTATATAATATATCACCAGTACATGATCTCCGCTTATTACCTGTATATATCACCAGTACATGATCTCCTCTTATTACCTGTATATAATATATCACCAGTACATGATCACCACTTATTACCTGTATATAATATATCACCAGTACATGATCTCCTCTTATTACCTGTATATATCACCAGTACATGATCACCACTTATTACCTGTATATATCACCAGTACATGATCTCCTCTTATTACCTGTATATAATATATCACCAGTACATGATCTCCCCTTATTACCTGTATATAATATATCACCAGTACATGATCTCCTCTTATTACCTGTATATATCACCAGTACATGATCACCACTTATTACCTGTATATATCACCAGTACATGATCACCACTTATTACCTGTATATATCACCAGTACATGATCTCCCCTTATTACCTGTATATATCACCAGTACATGATCTCCCCTTATTACCTGTATATAATATATCACCAGTACATGATCTCCACTTATTACCTGTATATATCACCAGTACATGATCTCCCCTTATTACCTGTATATAATATATCACCAGTACATGATCACCGCTTATTACCTGTATATATCACCAGTACATGATCTCCTCTTATTACCTGTATATAATATATCACCAGTACATGATCTCCCCTTATTACCTGTATATAATATATCACCAGTACATGATCTCCTCTTATTACCTGTATATATCACCAGTACATGATCTCCACTTATTACCTGTATATAATATATCACCAGTACATGATCTCCTCTTATTACCTGTATATAATATATCACCAGTACATGATCACCACTTATTACCTGTATATATCACCAGTACATGATCTCCACTTATTACCTGTATATAATATATCACCAGTACATGATCTCCACTTATTACCTGTATATATCACCAGTACATGATCTCCACTTATTACCTGTATATAATATATCACCAGTACATGATCTCCGCTTATTACCTGTATATATCACCAGTACATGATCTCCACTTATTACCTGTATATATCACCAGTACATGATCTCCACTTATTACCTGTATATAATATATCACCAGTACATGATCTCCGCTTATTACCTGTATATATCACCAGCACATGATCACCACTTATTACCTGTATATAATATATCACCAGTACATGATCTCCACTTATTACCTGTATATAATATATCACCAGTACATGATCTCCTCTTATTACCTGTATATATCACCAGTACATGATCTCCACTTATTACCTGTATATAATATATCACCAGTACATGATCTCCTCTTATTACCTGTATATAATATATCACCAGTACATGATCTCCTCTTATTACCTGTATATAATATATCACCAGTACATGATCTCCTCTTATTACCTGTATATAATATATCACCAGTACATGATCTCCACTTATTACCTGTATATATCACCAGTACATGATCTCCGCTTATTACCTGTATATAATATATCACCAGTACATGATCTCCACTTATTACCTGTATATAATATATCACCAGTACATGATCTCCACTTATTACCTGTATATAATATATCACCAGTACATGATCTCCCCTTATTACCTGTATATATCACCAGTACATGATCACCGCTTATTACCTGTATATATCACCAGTACATGATCTCCTCTTATTACCTGTATATATCACCAGTACATGATCTCCTCTTATTACCTGTATATAATATATCACCAGTACATGATCTCCCCTTATTACCTGTATATAATATATCACCAGTACATGATCTCCTCTTATTACCTGTATATAATATATCACCAGTACATGATCACCACTTATTACCTGTATATAATATATCACCAGTACATGATCTCCTCTTATTACCTGTATATAATATATCACCAGTACATGATCTCCACTTATTACCTGTATATAATATATCACCAGTACATGATCTCCGCTTATTACCTGTATATAATATATCACCAGTACATGATCTCCTCTTATTACCTGTATATAATATATCACCAGTACATGATCTCCTCTTATTACCTGTATATAATATATCACCAGTACATGATCTCCACTTATTACCTGTATATAATATATCACCAGTACATGATCTCCTCTTATTACCTGTATATAATATATCACCAGTACATGATCTCCTCTTATTACCTGTATATATCACCAGTACATGATCACCGCTTATTACCTGTATATAATATATCACCAGTACATGATCACCACTTATTACCTGTATATATCACCAGTACATGATCACCGCTTATTACCTGTATATATCACCAGTACATGATCTCCTCTTATTACCTGTATATATCACCAGTACATGATCTCCTCTTATTACCTGTATATAATATATCACCAGTACATGATCTCCACTTATTACCTGTATATAATATATCACCAGTACATGATCTCCTCTTATTACCTGTATATATCACCAGTACATGATCACCGCTTATTACCTGTATATAATATATCACCAGTACATGATCACCGCTTATTACCTGTATATAATATATCACCAGTACATGATCTCCGCTTATTACCTGTATATATCACCAGTACATGATCACCGCTTATTACCTGTATATAATATATCACCAGTACATGATCTCCACTTATTACCTGTATATAATATATCACCAGTACATGATCTCCGCTTATTACCTGTATATAATATATCACCAGTACATGATCTCCGCTTATTACCTGTATATAATATATCACCAGTACATGATCACCGCTTATTACCTGTATATAATATATCACCAGTACATGATCTCCTCTTATTACCTGTATATAATATATCACCAGTACATGATCACCACTTATTACCTGTATATAATATATCACCAGTACATGATCTCCCCTTATTACCTGTATATATCACCAGTACATGATCACCGCTTATTACCTGTATATAATATATCACCAGTACATGATCTCCACTTATTACCTGTATATATCACCAGTACATGATCTCCACTTATTACCTGTATATAATATATCACCAGTACATGATCTCCACTTATTACCTGTATATATCACCAGTACATGATCTCCACTTATTACCTGTATATATCACCAGTACATGATCTCCGCTTATTACCTGTATATAATATATCACCAGTACATGATCACCGCTTATTACCTGTATATAATATATCACCAGTACATGATCTCCGCTTATTACCTGTATATATCACCAGTACATGATCTCCACTTATTACCTGTATATAATATATCACCAGTACATGATCTCCGCTTATTACCTGTGTATATATCACCAGTACATGATCTCCACTTATTACCTGTATATAATATATCACCAGTACATGATCTCCACTTATTACCTGTATATAATATATCACCAGTACATGATCACCACTTATTACCTGTATATATCACCAGTACATGATCTCCTCTTATTACCTGTATATATCACCAGTACATGATCTCCACTTATTACCTGTATATAATATATCACCAGTACATGATCTCCACTTATTACCTGTATATAATATATCACCAGTACATGATCACCTCTTATTACCTGTATATAATATATCACCAGTACATGATCTCCACTTATTACCTGTATATAATATATCACCAGTACATGATCACCACTTATTACCTGTATATATCACCAGTACATGATCTCCACTTATTACCTGTATATAATATATCACCAGTACATGATCTCCACTTATTACCTGTATATAATATATCACCAGTACATGATCTCCACTTATTACCTGTATATAATATATCACCAGTACATGATCTCCGCTTATTACCTGTATATAATATATCACCAGTACATGATCACCACTTATTACCTGTATATATCACCAGTACATGATCTCCACTTATTACCTGTATATATCACCAGTACATGATCTCCGCTTATTACCTGTATATATCACCAGTACATGATCACCACTTATTACCTGTATATATAATATATCACCAGTACATGATCACCACTTATTACCTGTATATAATATATCACCAGTACATGATCTCCACTTATTACCTGTATATATCACCAGTACATGATCTCCACTTATTACCTGTATATATCACCAGTACATGATCTCCCCTTATTACCTGTATATAATATATCACCAGTACATGATCTCCGCTTATTACCTGTATATAATATATCACCAGTACATGATCTCCTCTTATTACCTGTATATAATATATCACCAGTACATGATCTCCACTTATTACCTGTATATAATATATCACCAGTACATGATCACCACTTATTACCTGTATATAATATATCACCAGTACATGATCTCCACTTATTACCTGTATATAATATATCACCAGTACATGATCTCCACTTATTACCTGTATATAATATATCACCAGTACATGATCACCACTTATTACCTGTATATATCACCAGTACATGATCTCCTCTTATTACCTGTATATATCACCAGTACATGATCACCGCTTATTACCTGTATATAATATATCACCAGTACATGATCTCCTCTTATTACCTGTATATAATATATCACCAGTACATGATCACCACTTATTACCTGTATATATCACCAGTACATGATCTCCTCTTATTACCTGTATATATCACCAGTACATGATCTCCACTTATTACCTGTATATAATATATCACCAGTACATGATCTCCACTTATTACCTGTATATAATATATCACCAGTACATGATCTCCACTTATTACCTGTATATATCACCAGTACATGATCACCGCTTATTACCTGTATATAATATATCACCAGTACATGATCTCCTCTTATTACCTGTATATAATATATCACCAGTACATGATCACCACTTATTACCTGTATATAATATATCACCAGTACATGATCTCCTCTTATTACCTGTATATATCACCAGTACATGATCACCACTTATTACCTGTATATAATATATCACCAGTACATGATCTCCGCTTATTACCTGTATATATCACCAGTACATGATCACCACTTATTACCTGTATATAATATATCACCAGTACATGATCTCCACTTATTACCTGTATATAATATATCACCAGTACATGATCTCCGCTTATTACCTGTATATAATATATCACCAGTACATGATCTCCCCTTATTACCTGTATATAATATATCACCAGTACATGATCCCCGCTTATTACCTGTATATAATATATCACCAGTACATGATCTCCTCTTATTACCTGTATATAATATATCACCAGTACATGATCTCCACTTATTACCTGTATATAATATATCACCAGTACATGATCTCCCCTTATTACCTGTATATAATATATCACCAGTACATGATCTCCACTTATTACCTGTATATAATATATCACCAGTACATGATCTCCGCTTATTACCTGTATATAATATATCACCAGTACATGATCTCCCCTTATTACCTGTATATAATATATCACCAGTACATGATCTCCACTTATTACCTGTATATAATATATCACCAGTACATGATCTCCCCTTATTACCTGTATATAATATATCACCAGTACATGATCACCACTTATTACCTGTATATATCACCAGTACATGATCACCACTTATTACCTGTATATAATATATCACCAGTACATGATCTCCACTTATTACCTGTATATAATATATCACCAGTACATGATCACCACTTATTACCTGTATATATCACCAGTACATGATCACCACTTATTACCTGTATATAATATATCACCAGTACATGATCTCCCCTTATTACCTGTATATAATATATCACCAGTACATGATCTCCACTTATTACCTGTATATATCACCAGTACATGATCTCCACTTATTACCTGTATATAATATATCACCAGTACATGATCACCTCTTATTACCTGTATATAATATATCACCAGTACATGATCTCCACTTATTACCTGTATATATCACCAGTACATGATCACCACTTATTACCTGTATATAATATATCACCAGTACATGATCTCCACTTATTACCTGTATATAATATATCACCAGTACATGATCACCTCTTATTACCTGTATATAATATATCACCAGTACATGATCTCCTCTTATTACCTGTATATAATATATCACCAGTACATGATCTCCACTTATTACCTGTATATAATATATCACCAGTACATGATCACCTCTTATTACCTGTATATAATATATCACCAGTACATGATCTCCTCTTATTACCTGTATATAATATATCACCAGTACATGATCTCCACTTATTACCTGTATATAATATATCACCAGTACATGATCTCCACTTATTACCTGTATATAATATATCACCAGTACATGATCTCCACTTATTACCTGTATATATCACCAGTACATGATCTCCACTTATTACCTGTATATAATATATCACCAGTACATGATCTCCACTTATTACCTGTATATATCACCAGTACATGATCACCACTTATTACCTGTATATAATATATCACCAGTACATGATCTCCTCTTATTACCTGTATATAATATATCACCAGTACATGATCTCCACTTATTACCTGTATATAATATATCACCAGTACATGATCACCACTTATTACCTGTATATATCACCAGTACATGATCACCACTTATTACCTGTATATAATATATCACCAGTACATGATCACCGCTTATTACCTGTATATAATATATCACCAGTACATGATCTCCTCTTATTACCTGTATATAATATATCACCAGTACATGATCTCCACTTATTACCTGTATATATCACCAGTACATGATCACCTCTTATTACCTGTATATATCACCAGTACATGATCACCGCTTATTACCTGTATATAATATATCACCAGTACATGATCTCCACTTATTACCTGTATATAATATATCACCAGTACATGATCTCCACTTATTACCTGTATATATCACCAGTACATGATCACCTCTTATTACCTGTATATAATATATCACCAGTACATGATCTCCCCTTATTACCTGTATATATCACCAGTACATGATCTCCACTTATTACCTGTATATAATATATCACCAGTACATGATCACCGCTTATTACCTGTATATAATATATCACCAGTACATGATCTCCTCTTATTACCTGTATATAATATATCACCAGTACATGATCTCCACTTATTACCTGTATATAATATATCACCAGTACATGATCCCCGCTTATTACCTGTATATAATATATCACCAGTACATGATCTCCCCTTATTACCTGTATATAATATATCACCAGTACATGATCTCCGCTTATTACCTGTATATAATATATCACCAGTACATGATCTCCACTTATTACCTGTATATAATATATCACCAGTACATGATCCCCACTTATTACCTGTATATAATATATCACCAGTACATGATCTCCTCTTATTACCTGTATATAATATATCACCAGTACATGATCACCACTTATTACCTGTATATAATATATCACCAGTACATGATCACCTCTTATTACCTGTATATATCACCAGTACATGATCTCCGCTTATTACCTGTATATAATATATCACCAGTACATGATCTCCTCTTATTACCTGTATATAATATATCACCAGTACATGATCTCCCCTTATTACCTGTATATAATATATCACCAGTACATGATCTCCTCTTATTACCTGTATATAATATATCACCAGTACATGATCACCGCTTATTACCTGTATATAATATATCACCAGTACATGATCTCCGCTTATTACCTGTATATAATATATCACCAGTACATGATCTCCTCTTATTACCTGTATATAATATATCACCAGTACATGATCACCACTTATTACCTGTATATAATATATCACCAGTACATGATCTCCTCTTATTACCTGTATATAATATATCACCAGTACATGATCTCCCCTTATTACCTGTATATAATATATCACCAGTACATGATCACCCCTTATTACCTGTATATAATATATCACCAGTACATGATCTCCACTTATTACCTGTATATATCACCAGTACATGATCTCCACTTATTACCTGTATATAATATATCACCAGTACATGATCCCCGCTTATTACCTGTATATAATATATCACCAGTACATGATCTCCACTTATTACCTGTATATAATATATCACCAGTACATGATCACCACTTATTACCTGTATATATCACCAGTACATGATCTCCTCTTATTACCTGTATATAATATATCACCAGTACATGATCTCCACTTATTACCTGTATATAATATATCACCAGTACATGATCACCACTTATTACCTGTATATATCACCAGTACATGATCTCCTCTTATTACCTGTATATAATATATCACCAGTACATGATCTCCTCTTATTACCTGTATATATCACCAGTACATGATCTCCACTTATTACCTGTATATAATATATCACCAGTACATGATCCCCGCTTATTACCTGTATATAATATATCACCAGTACATGATCTCCACTTATTACCTGTATATAATATATCACCAGTACATGATCCCCACTTATTACCTGTATATAATATATCACCAGTACATGATCTCCTCTTATTACCTGTATATAATATATCACCAGTACATGATCACCACTTATTACCTGTATATAATATATCACCAGTACATGATCACCACTTATTACCTGTATATATCACCAGTACATGATCTCCACTTATTACCTGTATATAATATATCACCAGTACATGATCTCCTCTTATTACCTGTATATAATATATCACCAGTACATGATCTCCACTTATTACCTGTATATAATATATCACCAGTACATGATCTCCTCTTATTACCTGTATATAATATATCACCAGTACATGATCTCCCCTTATTACCTGTATATAATATATCACCAGTACATGATCTCCACTTATTACCTGTATATAATATATCACCAGTACATGATCTCCTCTTATTACCTGTATATAATATATCACCAGTACATGATCACCGCTTATTACCTGTATATAATATATCACCAGTACATGATCACCGCTTATTACCTGTATATAATATATCACCAGTACATGATCACCGCTTATTACCTGTATATAATATATCACCAGTACATGATCTCCACTTATTACCTGTATATATCACCAGTACATGATCTCCACTTATTACCTGTATATATCACCAGTACATGATCTCCGCTTATTACCTGTATATAATATATCACCAGTACATGATCACCACTTATTACCTGTATATAATATATCACCAGTACATGATCTCCACTTATTACCTGTATATAATATATCACCAGTACATGATCACCACTTATTACCTGTATATAATATATCACCAGTACATGATCACCACTTATTACCTGTATATAATATATCACCAGTACATGATCTCCACTTATTACCTGTGTATAATATATCACCAGTACATGATCTCCCCTTATTACCTGTATATATCACCAGTACATGATCTCCACTTATTACCTGTATATAATATATCACCAGTACATGATCTCCTCTTATTACCTGTATATAATATATCACCAGTACATGATCTCCTCTTATTACCTGTATATAATATATCACCAGTACATGATCTCCTCTTATTACCTGTATATAATATATCACCAGTACATGATCACCACTTATTACCTGTATATAATATATCACCAGTACATGATCTCCTCTTATTACCTGTATATATCACCAGTACATGATCTCCACTTATTACCTGTATATAATATATCACCAGTACATGATCTCCACTTATTACCTGTATATAATATATCACCAGTACATGATCTCCACTTATTACCTGTATATATCACCAGTACATGATCTCCCCTTATTACCTGTATATAATATATCACCAGTACATGATCTCCACTTATTACCTGTATATAATATATCACCAGTACATGATCTCCACTTATTACCTGTATATATCACCAGTACATGATCTCCCCTTATTACCTGTATATAATATATCACCAGTACATGATCACCACTTATTACCTGTATATAATATATCACCAGTACATGATCTCCACTTATTACCTGTATATATCACCAGTACATGATCTCCACTTATTACCTGTATATAATATATCACCAGTACATGATCTCCACTTATTACCTGTATATAATATATCACCAGTACATGATCTCCACTTATTACCTGTATATATCACCAGTACATGATCTCCCCTTATTACCTGTATATAATATATCACCAGTACATGATCACCACTTATTACCTGTATATAATATATCACCAGTACATGATCTCCTCTTATTACCTGTATATATCACCAGTACATGATCTCCACTTATTACCTGTATATAATATATCACCAGTACATGATCTCCACTTATTACCTGTATATAATATATCACCAGTACATGATCTCCACTTATTACCTGTATATATCACCAGTACATGATCTCCCCTTATTACCTGTATATAATATATCACCAGTACATGATCTCCACTTATTACCTGTATATAATATATCACCAGTACATGATCTCCACTTATTACCTGTATATATCACCAGTACATGATCTCCCCTTATTACCTGTATATAATATATCACCAGTACATGATCACCACTTATTACCTGTATATAATATATCACCAGTACATGATCTCCCCTTATTACCTGTATATAATATATCACCAGTACATGATCACCACTTATTACCTGTATATAATATATCACCAGTACATGATCACCACTTATTACCTGTATATAATATATCACCAGTACATGATCTCCTCTTATTACCTGTATATAATATATCACCAGTACATGATCTCCGCTTATTACCTGTATATAATATATCACCAGTACATGATCTCCACTTATTACCTGTATATATCACCAGTACATGATCTCCACTTATTACCTGTATATAATATATCACCAGTACATGATCTCCACTTATTACCTGTATATATCACCAGTACATGATCACCACTTATTACCTGTATATATCACCAGTACATGATCTCCACTTATTACCTGTATATATCACCAGTACATGATCTCCACTTATTACCTGTATATAATATATCACCAGTACATGATCTCCACTTATTACCTGTATATATCACCAGTACATGATCACCACTTATTACCTGTATATATCACCAGTACATGATCTCCACTTATTACCTGTATATATCACCAGTACATGATCTCCCCTTATTACCTGTATATAATATATCACCAGTACATGATCTCCACTTATTACCTGTATATAATATATCACCAGTACATGATCTCCACTTATTACCTGTATATATCACCAGTACATGATCTCCCCTTATTACCTGTATATAATATATCACCAGTACATGATCACCACTTATTACCTGTATATAATATATCACCAGTACATGATCTCCACTTATTACCTGTATATATCACCAGTACATGATCTCCCCTTATTACCTGTATATAATATATCACCAGTACATGATCACCACTTATTACCTGTATATATCACCAGTACATGATCTCCTCTTATTACCTGTATATAATATATCACCAGTACATGATCTCCGCTTATTACCTGTATATAATATATCACCAGTACATGATCTCCACTTATTACCTGTATATATCACCAGTACATGATCTCCACTTATTACCTGTATATAATATATCACCAGTACATGATCTCCACTTATTACCTGTATATAATATATCACCAGTACATGATCACCACTTATTACCTGTATATATCACCAGTACATGATCACCACTTATTACCTGTATATATCACCAGTACATGATCTCCACTTATTACCTGTATATATCACCAGTACATGATCTCCACTTATTACCTGTATATAATATATCACCAGTACATGATCTCCACTTATTACCTGTATATATCACCAGTACATGATCACCACTTATTACCTGTATATATCACCAGTACATGATCTCCCCTTATTACCTGTATATAATATATCACCAGTACATGATCACCCCTTATTACCTGTATATATCACCAGTACATGATCACCGCTTATTACCTGTATATAATATATCACCAGTACATGATCTCCACTTATTACCTGTATATAATATATCACCAGTACATGATCACCACTTATTACCTGTATATAATATATCACCAGTACATGATCTCCACTTATTACCTGTATATAATATATCACCAGTACATGATCTCCACTTATTACCTGTATATAATATATCACCAGTACATGATCACCACTTATTACCTGTATATATCACCAGTACATGATCTCCGCTTATTACCTGTATATAATATATCACCAGTACATGATCACCACTTATTACCTGTATATATCACCAGTACATGATCACCGCTTATTACCTGTATATATCACCAGTACATGATCACCACTTATTACCTGTATATATCACCAGTACATGATCTCCTCTTATTACCTGTATATAATATATCACCAGTACATGATCTCCACTTATTACCTGTATATAATATATCACCAGTACATGATCACCACTTATTACCTGTATATAATATATCACCAGTACATGATCTCCTCTTATTACCTGTATATAATATATCACCAGTACATGATCTCCGCTTATTACCTGTATATAATATATCACCAGTACATGATCACCACTTATTACCTGTATATATCACCAGTACATGATCACCGCTTATTACCTGTATATATCACCAGTACATGATCACCACTTATTACCTGTATATATCACCAGTACATGATCTCCGCTTATTACCTGTATATAATATATCACCAGTACATGATCTCCACTTATTACCTGTATATAATATATCACCAGTACATGATCTCCGCTTATTACCTGTATATAATATATCACCAGTACATGATCACCACTTATTACCTGTATATATCACCAGTACATGATCTCCACTTATTACCTGTATATAATATATCACCAGTACATGATCACCACTTATTACCTGTATATAATATATCACCAGTACATGATCTCCACTTATTACCTGTATATAATATATCACCAGTACATGATCTCCCCTTATTACCTGTATATAATATATCACCAGTACATGATCTCCACTTATTACCTGTATATAATATATCACCAGTACATGATCTCCACTTATTACCTGTATATAATATATCACCAGTACATGATCTCCGCTTATTACCTGTATATAATATATCACCAGTACATGATCACCACTTATTACCTGTATATATCACCAGTACATGATCTCCACTTATTACCTGTATATATCACCAGTACATGATCACCTCTTATTACCTGTATATAATATATCACCAGTACATGATCACCCCTTATTACCTGTATATAATATATCACCAGTACATGATCACCGCTTATTACCTGTATATAATATATCACCAGTACATGATCTCCTCTTATTACCTGTATATAATATATCACCAGTACATGATCTCCGCTTATTACCTGTATATATCACCAGTACATGATCTCCACTTATTACCTGTATATAATATATCACCAGTACATGATCACCACTTATTACCTGTATATAATATATCACCAGTACATGATCACCACTTATTACCTGTATATAATATATCACCAGTACATGATCTCCACTTATTACCTGTATATAATATATCACCAGTACATGATCACCACTTATTACCTGTATATATCACCAGTACATGATCTCCACTTATTACCTGTATATAATATATCACCAGTACATGATCACCACTTATTACCTGTATATAATATATCACCAGTACATGATCTCCACTTATTACCTGTATATAATATATCACCAGTACATGATCTCCACTTATTACCTGTATATATCACCAGTACATGATCTCCACTTATTACCTGTATATAATATATCACCAGTACATGATCACCACTTATTACCTGTATATATCACCAGTACATGATCTCCACTTATTACCTGTATATAATATATCACCAGTACATGATCACCGCTTATTACCTGTATATAATATATCACCAGTACATGATCTCCGCTTATTACCTGTATATAATATATCACCAGTACATGATCTCCGCTTATTACCTGTATATAATATATCACCAGTACATGATCACCACTTATTACCTGTATATAATATATCACCAGTACATGATCACCACTTATTACCTGTATATAATATATCACCAGTACATGATCTCCTCTTATTACCTGTATATAATATATCACCAGTACATGATCTCCGCTTATTACCTGTATATATCACCAGTACATGATCTCCGCTTATTACCTGTATATATCACCAGTACATGATCTCCACTTATTACCTGTATATAATATATCACCAGTACATGATCTCCTCTTATTACCTGTATATAATATATCACCAGTACATGATCTCCACTTATAACCTGTATATAATATATCACCAGTACATGATCTCCTCTTATTACCTGTATATATCACCAGTACATGATCTCCTCTTATTACCTGTATATAATATATCACCAGTACATGATCACCACTTATTACCTGTATATAATATATCACCAGTACATGATCACCGCTTATTACCTGTATATAATATATCACCAGTACATGATCTCCACTTATAACCTGTATATAATATATCACCAGTACATGATCTCCTCTTATTACCTGTATATATCACCAGTACATGATCTCCACTTATAACCTGTATATAATATATCACCAGTACATGATCTCCACTTATTACCTGTATATAATATATCACCAGTACATGATCTCCACTTATTACCTGTATATATCACCAGTACATGATCTCCCCTTATTACCTGTATATAATATATCACCAGTACATGATCACCACTTATTACCTGTATATAATATATCACCAGTACATGATCTCCACTTATTACCTGTATATATCACCAGTACATGATCTCCCCTTATTACCTGTATATAATATATCACCAGTACATGATCACCACTTATTACCTGTATATAATATATCACCAGTACATGATCTCCGCTTATTACCTGTATATAATATATCACCAGTACATGATCTCCACTTATTACCTGTATATATCACCAGTACATGATCTCCACTTATTACCTGTATATAATATATCACCAGTACATGATCTCCACTTATTACCTGTATATATCACCAGTACATGATCACCACTTATTACCTGTATATATCACCAGTACATGATCTCCACTTATTACCTGTATATATCACCAGTACATGATCTCCACTTATTACCTGTATATAATATATCACCAGTACATGATCTCCCCTTATTACCTGTATATAATATATCACCAGTACATGATCACCACTTATTACCTGTATATAATATATCACCAGTACATGATCTCCCCTTATTACCTGTATATAATATATCACCAGTACATGATCTCCTCTTATTACCTGTATATAATATATCACCAGTACATGATCACCACTTATTACCTGTATATAATATATCACCAGTACATGATCTCCACTTATTACCTGTATATAATATATCACCAGTACATGATCTCCGCTTATTACCTGTATATAATATATCACCAGTACATGATCACCACTTATTACCTGTATATATCACCAGTACATGATCTCCGCTTATTACCTGTATATAATATATCACCAGTACATGATCACCACTTATTACCTGTATATATCACCAGTACATGATCACCGCTTATTACCTGTATATATCACCAGTACATGATCACCACTTATTACCTGTATATATCACCAGTACATGATCTCCACTTATTACCTGTATATAATATATCACCAGTACATGATCACCACTTATTACCTGTATATAATATATCACCAGTACATGATCACCACTTATTACCTGTATATATCACCAGTACATGATCTCCACTTATTACCTGTATATAATATATCACCAGTACATGATCACCACTTATTACCTGTATATAATATATCACCAGTACATGATCTCCGCTTATTACCTGTATATAATATATCACCAGTACATGATCACCACTTATTACCTGTATATATCACCAGTACATGATCACCACTTATTACCTGTATATATCACCAGTACATGATCTCCACTTATTACCTGTATATAATATATCACCAGTACATGATCACCACTTATTACCTGTATATATCACCAGTACATGATCTCCACTTATTACCTGTATATAATATATCACCAGTACATGATCTCCGCTTATTACCTGTATATAATATATCACCAGTACATGATCTCCACTTATTACCTGTATATAATATATCACCAGTACATGATCACCACTTATTACCTGTATATAATATATCACCAGTACATGATCACCGCTTATTACCTGTATATAATATATCACCAGTACATGATCACCACTTATTACCTGTATATAATATATCACCAGTACATGATCACCACTTATTACCTGTATATATCACCAGTACATGATCTCCCCTTATTACCTGTATATAATATATCACCAGTACATGATCACCACTTATTACCTGTATATATCACCAGTACATGATCTCCACTTATTACCTGTATATAATATATCACCAGTACATGATCACCACTTATTACCTGTATATATCACCAGTACATGATCTCCACTTATTACCTGTATATAATATATCACCAGTACATGATCTCCTCTTATTACCTGTATATAATATATCACCAGTACATGATCTCCTCTTATTACCTGTATATAATATATCACCAGTACATGATCTCCACTTATTACCTGTATATAATATATCACCAGTACATGATCACCACTTATTACCTGTATATAATATATCACCAGTACATGATCTCCACTTATTACCTGTATATATCACCAGTACATGATCTCCACTTATTACCTGTATATAATATATCACCAGTACATGATCACCACTTATTACCTGTATATAATATATCACCAGTACATGATCTCCACTTATTACCTGTATATAATATATCACCAGTACATGATCTCCACTTATTACCTGTATATAATATATCACCAGTACATGATCTCCTCTTATTACCTGTATATAATATATCACCAGTACATGATCACCGCTTATTACCTGTATATAATATATCACCAGTACATGATCACCACTTATTACCTGTATATAATATATCACCAGTACATGATCACCACTTATTACCTGTATATAATATATCACCAGTACATGATCACCACTTATTACCTGTATATATCACCAGTACATGATCTCCGCTTATTACCTGTATATAATATATCACCAGTACATGATCACCACTTATTACCTGTATATAATATATCACCAGTACATGATCACCACTTATTACCTGTATATATCACCAGTACATGATCTCCACTTATTACCTGTATATAATATATCACCAGTACATGATCACCACTTATTACCTGTATATATCACCAGTACATGATCTCCACTTATTACCTGTATATAATATATCACCAGTACATGATCTCCGCTTATTACCTGTATATAATATATCACCAGTACATGATCTCCACTTATTACCTGTATATAATATATCACCAGTACATGATCACCACTTATTACCTGTATATAATATATCACCAGTACATGATCTCCACTTATTACCTGTATATAATATATCACCAGTACATGATCACCACTTATTACCTGTATATAATATATCACCAGTACATGATCTCCACTTATTACCTGTATATATCACCAGTACATGATCTCCACTTATTACCTGTATATAATATATCACCAGTACATGATCACCACTTATTACCTGTATATAATATATCACCAGTACATGATCTCCACTTATTACCTGTATATAATATATCACCAGTACATGATCTCCACTTATTACCTGTATATAATATATCACCAGTACATGATCTCCTCTTATTACCTGTATATAATATATCACCAGTACATGATCACCGCTTATTACCTGTATATAATATATCACCAGTACATGATCACCACTTATTACCTGTATATAATATATCACCAGTACATGATCACCACTTATTACCTGTATATAATATATCACCAGTACATGATCACCACTTATTACCTGTATATAATATATCACCAGTACATGATCTCCTCTTATTACCTGTATATAATATATCACCAGTACATGATCACCACTTATTACCTGTATATAATATATCACCAGTACATGATCTCCACTTATTACCTGTATATATCACCAGTACATGATCTCCGCTTATTACCTGTATATAATATATCACCAGTACATGATCTCCACTTATTACCTGTATATATCACCAGTACATGATCTCCACTTATTACCTGTATATAATATATCACCAGTACATGATCTCCTCTTATTACCTGTATATAATATATCACCAGTACATGATCTCCACTTATAACCTGTATATAATATATCACCAGTACATGATCTCCTCTTATTACCTGTATATATCACCAGTACATGATCTCCTCTTATTACCTGTATATAATATATCACCAGTACATGATCACCACTTATTACCTGTATATAATATATCACCAGTACATGATCTCCCCTTATTACCTGTATATAATATATCACCAGTACATGATCACCGCTTATTACCTGTATATATCACCAGTACATGATCACCGCTTATTACCTGTATATAATATATCACCAGTACATGATCTCCACTTATTACCTGTATATATCACCAGTACATGATCTCCTCTTATTACCTGTATATAATATATCACCAGTACATGATCTCCTCTTATTACCTGTATATAATATATCACCAGTACATGATCTCCACTTATTACCTGTATATATCACCAGTACATGATCTCCTCTTATTACCTGTATATAATATATCACCAGTACATGATCACCACTTATTACCTGTATATAATATATCACCAGTACATGATCTCCTCTTATTACCTGTATATAATATATCACCAGTACATGATCTCCTCTTATTACCTGTATATAATATATCACCAGTACATGATCACCACTTATTACCTGTATATATCACCAGTACATGATCTCCTCTTATTACCTGTATATAATATATCACCAGTACATGATCACCACTTATTACCTGTATATAATATATCACCAGTACATGATCACCGCTTATTACCTGTATATAATATATCACCAGTACATGATCTCCTCTTATTACCTGTATATAATATATCACCAGTACATGATCTCCACTTATTACCTGTATATATCACCAGTACATGATCTCCTCTTATTACCTGTATATAATATATCACCAGTACATGATCACCACTTATTACCTGTATATAATATATCACCAGTACATGATCACCGCTTATTACCTGTATATAATATATCACCAGTACATGATCTCCTCTTATTACCTGTATATAATATATCACCAGTACATGATCTCCTCTTATTACCTGTATATAATATATCACCAGTACATGATCACCACTTATTACCTGTATATATCACCAGTACATGATCTCCTCTTATTACCTGTATATAATATATCACCAGTACATGATCACCACTTATTACCTGTATATAATATATCACCAGTACATGATCACCGCTTATTACCTGTATATAATATATCACCAGTACATGATCACCACTTATTACCTGTATATAATATATCACCAGTACATGATCACCACTTATTACCTGTATATAATATATCACCAGTACATGATCACCACTTATTACCTGTATATATCACCAGTACATGATCTCCTCTTATTACCTGTATATAATATATCACCAGTACATGATCTCCTCTTATTACCTGTATATAATATATCACCAGTACATGATCACCACTTATTACCTGTATATATCACCAGTACATGATCTCCTCTTATTACCTGTATATAATATATCACCAGTACATGATCTCCTCTTATTACCTGTATATAATATATCACCAGTACATGATCTCCACTTATTACCTGTATATATCACCAGTACATGATCTCCTCTTATTACCTGTATATATCACCAGTACATGATCACCACTTATTACCTGTATATAATATATCACCAGTACATGATCACCACTTATTACCTGTATATATCACCAGTACATGATCTCCACTTATTACCTGTATATATCACCAGTACATGATCACCACTTATTACCTGTATATAATATATCACCAGTACATGATCACCACTTATTACCTGTATATATCACCAGTACATGATCTCCGCTTATTACCTGTATATAATATATCACCAGTACATGATCTCCGCTTATTACCTGTATATAATATATCACCAGTACATGATCTCCACTTATTACCTGTATATAATATATCACCAGTACATGATCTCCTCTTATTACCTGTATATAATATATCACCAGTACATGATCACCACTTATTACCTGTATATAATATATCACCAGTACATGATCTCCACTTATTACCTGTATATATCACCAGTACATGATCTCCACTTATTACCTGTATATAATATATCACCAGTACATGATCTCCTCTTATTACCTGTATATATCACCAGTACATGATCTCCTCTTATTACCTGTATATAATATATCACCAGTACATGATCACCACTTATTACCTGTATATAATATATCACCAGTACATGATCTCCTCTTATTACCTGTATATAATATATCACCAGTACATGATCTCCACTTATTACCTGTATATATCACCAGTACATGATCTCCTCTTATTACCTGTATATAATATATCACCAGTACATGATCACCACTTATTACCTGTATATAATATATCACCAGTACATGATCTCCACTTATTACCTGTATATATCACCAGTACATGATCTCCTCTTATTACCTGTATATAATATATCACCAGTACATGATCACCACTTATTACCTGTATATATCACCAGTACATGATCTCCACTTATTACCTGTATATAATATATCACCAGTACATGATCTCCACTTATTACCTGTATATAATATATCACCAGTACATGATCTCCTCTTATTACCTGTATATAATATATCACCAGTACATGATCTCCTCTTATTACCTGTATATAATATATCACCAGTACATGATCTCCACTTATTACCTGTATATAATATATCACCAGTACATGATCTCCACTTATTACCTGTATATATCACCAGTACATGATCTCCACTTATTACCTGTATATAATATATCACCAGTACATGATCACCACTTATTACCTGTATATAATATATCACCAGTACATGATCACCACTTATTACCTGTATATATCACCAGTACATGATCTCCGCTTATTACCTGTATATAATATATCACCAGTACATGATCTCCGCTTATTACCTGTATATAATATATCACCAGTACATGATCTCCACTTATTACCTGTATATAATATATCACCAGTACATGATCTCCTCTTATTACCTGTATATAATATATCACCAGTACATGATCACCACTTATTACCTGTATATAATATATCACCAGTACGTGATCCCCGCTTATTACCTGTATATAATATATCACCAGTACATGATCTCCTCTTATTACCTGTATATATCACCAGTACATGATCTCCGCTTATTACCTGTATATAATATATCACCAGTACATGATCTCCCCTTATTACCTGTATATAATATATCACCAGTACATGATCTCCACTTATTACCTGTATATAATATATCACCAGTACATGATCTCCCCTTATTACCTGTATATAATATATATCACCAGTACATGATCTCCTCTTATTACCTGTATATAATATATCACCAGTACATGATCTCCCCTTATTACCTGTATATAATATATATCACCAGTACATGATCTCCTCTTATTACCTGTATATAATATATCACCAGTACATGATCACCGCTTATTACCTGTATATAATATATCACCAGTACATGATCTCCTCTTATTACCTGTATATAATATATCACCAGTACATGATCACCACTTATTACCTGTATATAATATATCACCAGTACATGATCTCCACTTATTACCTGTATATAATATATCACCAGTACATGATCTCCTCTTATTACCTGTATATAATATATCACCAGTACATGATCTCCTCTTATTACCTGTATATAATATATCACCAGTACATGATCTCCACTTATTACCTGTATATAATATATCACCAGTACATGATCTCCTCTTATTACCTGTATATAATATATCACCAGTACATGATCACCACTTATTACCTGTATATATCACCAGTACATGATCTCCACTTATTACCTGTATATAATATATCACCAGTACATGATCTCCTCTTATTACCTGTATATAATATATCACCAGTACATGATCACCACTTATTACCTGTATATATCACCAGTACATGATCTCCACTTATTACCTGTATATAATATATCACCAGTACATGATCACCACTTATTACCTGTATATAATATATCACCAGTACATGATCTCCTCTTATTACCTGTATATAATATATCACCAGTACATGATCTCCTCTTATTACCTGTATATAATATATCACCAGTACATGATCTCCACTTATTACCTGTATATATCACCAGTACATGATCACCACTTATTACCTGTATATAATATATCACCAGTACATGATCTCCACTTATTACCTGTATATAATATATCACCAGTACATGATCTCCTCTTATTACCTGTATATAATATATCACCAGTACATGATCCCCACTTATTACCTGTATATATCACCAGTACATGATCTCCACTTATTACCTGTATATAATATATCACCAGTACATGATCTCCTCTTATTACCTGTATATAATATATCACCAGTACATGATCTCCCCTTATTACCTGTATATAATATATCACCAGTACATGATCTCCCCTTATTACCTGTATATAATATATCACCAGCACATGATCTCCCCTTATTACCTGTATATATCACCAGTACATGATCTCCACTTATTACCTGTATATAATATATCACCAGTACATGATCTCCTCTTATTACCTGTATATATCACCAGTACATGATCTCCACTTATTACCTGTATATAATATATCACCAGTACATGATCACCACTTATTACCTGTATATATCACCAGTACATGATCTCCACTTATTACCTGTATATATCACCAGTACATGATCTCCTCTTATTACCTGTATATATCACCAGTACATGATCTCCCCTTATTACCTGTATATATCACCAGTACATGATCTCCACTTATTACCTGTATATAATATATCACCAGTACATGATCACCACTTATTACCTGTATATATCACCAGTACATGATCTCCACTTATTACCTGTATATATCACCAGTACATGATCTCCTCTTATTACCTGTATATATCACCAGTACATGATCTCCTCTTATTACCTGTATATATCACCAGTACATGATCTCCCCTTATTACCTGTATATATCACCAGTACATGATCTCCACTTATTACCTGTATATAATATATCACCAGTACATGATCACCACTTATTACCTGTATATATCACCAGTACATGATCTCCACTTATTACCTGTATATATCACCAGTACATGATCTCCTCTTATTACCTGTATATATCACCAGTACATGATCTCCCCTTATTACCTGTATATATCACCAGTACATGATCTCCACTTATTACCTGTATATAATATATCACCAGTACATGATCTCCCCTTATTACCTGTATATATCACCAGTACATGATCTCCTCTTATTACCTGTATATATCACCAGTACATGATCTCCCCTTATTACCTGTATATATCACCAGTACATGATCTCCACTTATTACCTGTATATAATATATCACCAGTACATGATCTCCTCTTATTACCTGTATATAATATATCACCAGTACATGATCTCCACTTATTACCTGTATATATCACCAGTACATGATCTCCTCTTATTACCTGTATATATCACCAGTACATGATCTCCTCTTATTACCTGTATATATCACCAGTACATGATCTCCTCTTATTACCTGTATATATCACCAGTACATGATCTCCTCTTATTACCTGTATATATCACCAGTACATGATCTCCTCTTATTACCTGTATATATCACCAGTACATGATCACCACTTATTACCTGTATATAATATAACACCAGTACATGATCTCCTCTTATTACCTGTATATAATATATCACCAGCACATGATCTCCTCTTATTACCTGTATATAATATATCACCAGTACATGATCCCCACTTATTACCTGTATATAATATAACACCAGTACATGATCTCCTCTTATTACCTGTATATAATATATCACCAGTACATGATCACCACTTATTACCTGTATATAATATATCACCAGTACATGATCTCCTCTTATTACCTGTATATAATATATCACCAGTACATGATCACCACTTATTACCTGTATATAATATATCACCAGTACATGATCTCCACTTATTACCTGTATATAATATATCACCAGTACATGATCTCCACTTATTACCTGTATATATCACCAGTACATGATCACCACTTATTACCTGTATATAATATATCACCAGTACATGATCTCCACTTATTACCTGTATATATCACCAGTACATGATCTCCTCTTATTACCTGTATATATCACCAGTACATGATCTCCTCTTATTACCTGTATATATCACCAGTACATGATCTCCTCTTATTACCTGTATATATCACCAGTACATGATCTCCTCTTATTACCTGTATATAATATATCACCAGTACATGATCACCACTTATTACCTGTATATATCACCAGTACATGATCACCACTTATTACCTGTATATAATATATCACCAGTACATGATCTCCCCTTATTACCTGTATATAATATATCACCAGTACATGATCTCCACTTATTACCTGTATATATCACCAGTACATGATCTCCACTTATTACCTGTATATATCACCAGCACATGATCTCCTCTTATTACCTGTATATATCACCAGTACATGATCTCCTCTTATTACCTGTATATATCACCAGTACATGATCTCCTCTTATTACCTGTATATATCACCAGTACATGATCTCCACTTATTACCTGTATATATCACCAGTACATGATCTCCTCTTATTACCTGTATATATCACCAGTACATGATCTCCTCTTATTACCTGTATATATCACCAGTACATGATCTCCTCTTATTACCTGTATATATCACCAGTACATGATCTCCTCTTATTACCTGTATATAATATATCACCAGTACATGATCTCCGCTTATTACCTGTATATAATATATCACCAGTACATGATCTCCTCTTATTACCTGTATATATCACCAGTACATGATCTCCTCTTATTACCTGTATATATCACCAGTACATGATCTCCTCTTATTACCTGTATATATCACCAGTACATGATCTCCTCTTATTACCTGTATATAATATATCACCAGTACATGATCTCCACTTATTACCTGTATATATCACCAGTACATGATCTCCTCTTATTACCTGTATATAATATATCACCAGTACATGATCACCACTTATTACCTGTATATAATATATCACCAGTACATGATCTCCACTTATTACCTGTATATAATATATCACCAGTACATGATCCCCTCTTATTACCTGTATATATCACCAGTACATGATCTCCACTTATTACCTGTATATATCACCAGTACATGATCTCCACTTATTACCTGTATATAATATATCACCAGTACATGATCTCCTCTTATTACCTGTATATAATATATCACCAGTACATGATCTCCGCTTATTACCTGTATATAATATATCACCAGTACATGATCCCCACTTATTACCTGTATATAATATATCACCAGTACATGATCTCCTCTTATTACCTGTATATATCACCAGTACATGATCACCACTTATTACCTGTATATAATATATCACCAGTACATGATCTCCGCTTATTACCTGTATATAATATATCACCAGTACATGATCTCCCCTATTACCTGTATATAATATATCACCAGTACATGATCTCCGCTTATTACCTGTATATAATATATCACCAGTACATGATCTCCTCTTATTACCTGTATATAATATATCACCAGTACATGATCCCCTCTTATTACCTGTATATATCACCAGTACATGATCTCCACTTATTACCTGTATATATCACCAGTACATGATCTCCACTTATTACCTGTATATAATATATCACCAGTACATGATCTCCTCTTATTACCTGTATATAATATATCACCAGTACATGATCTCCACTTATTACCTGTATATAATATATCACCAGTACATGATCACCACTTATTACCTGTATATAATATATCACCAGTACATGATCTCCGCTTATTACCTGTATATATCACCAGTACATGATCTCCACTTATTACCTGTATATAATATATCACCAGTACATGATCTCCGCTTATTACCTGTATATAATATATCACCAGTACATGATCCCCACTTATTACCTGTATATAATATATCACCAGTACATGATCTCCTCTTATTACCTGTATATAATATATCACCAGTACATGATCTCCTCTTATTACCTGTATATATCACCAGTACATGATCTCCTCTTATTACCTGTATATAATATATCACCAGTACATGATCTCCTCTTATTACCTGTATATAATATATCACCAGTACATGATCTCCACTTATTACCTGTATATAATATATCACCAGTACATGATCTCCACTTATTACCTGTATATATCACCAGTACATGATCACCGCTTATTACCTGTATATAATATATCACCAGTACATGATCCCCACTTATTACCTGTATATAATATATCACCAGTACATGATCTCCTCTTATTACCTGTATATATCACAGTACATGATCACCACTTATTACCTGTATATAATATATCACCAGTACATGATCTCCACTTATTACCTGTATATATCACCAGTACATGATCTCCTCTTATTACCTGTATATAATATATCACCAGTACATGATCTCCGCTTATTACCTGTATATAATATATCACCAGTACATGATCTCCTCTTATTACCTGTATATAATATATCACCAGTACATGATCCCCTCTTATTACCTGTATATATCACCAGTACATGATCTCCACTTATTACCTGTATATATCACCAGTACATGATCTCCACTTATTACCTGTATATAATATATCACCAGTACATGATCTCCTCTTATTACCTGTATATAATATATCACCAGTACATGATCTCCGCTTATTACCTGTATATAATATATCACCAGTACATGATCCCCACTTATTACCTGTATATAATATATCACCAGTACATGATCTCCTCTTATTACCTGTATATATCACCAGTACATGATCACCACTTATTACCTGTATATAATATATCACCAGTACATGATCTCCGCTTATTACCTGTATATAATATATCACCAGTACATGATCTCCCCTTATTACCTGTATATAATATATCACCAGTACATGATCTCCGCTTATTACCTGTATATAATATATCACCAGTACATGATCTCCACTTATTACCTGTATATATCACCAGTACATGATCACCACTTATTACCTGTATATAATATATCACCAGTACATGATCTCCCCTTATTACCTGTATATAATATATCACCAGTACATGATCACCACTTATTACCTGTATATAATATATCACCAGTACATGATCTCCCCTTATTACCTGTATATAATATATCACCAGTACATGATCACCACTTATTACCTGTATATATCACCAGTACATGATCACCGCTTATTACCTGTATATAATATATCACCAGTACATGATCCCCACTTATTACCTGTATATAATATATCACCAGTACATGATCTCCTCTTATTACCTGTATATATCACCAGTACATGATCTCCACTTATTACCTGTATATAATATATCACCAGTACATGATCTCCTCTTATTACCTGTATATAATATATCACCAGTACATGATCACCACTTATTACCTGTATATATCACCAGTACATGATCACCGCTTATTACCTGTATATAATATATCACCAGTACATGATCCCCACTTATTACCTGTATATAATATATCACCAGTACATGATCTCCTCTTATTACCTGTATATATCACCAGTACATGATCCCCACTTATTACCTGTATATAATATATCACCAGTACATGATCTCCTCTTATTACCTGTATATATCACCAGTACATGATCACCACTTATTACCTGTATATAATATATCACCAGTACATGATCTCCACTTATTACCTGTATATAATATATCACCAGTACATGATCTCCTCTTATTACCTGTATATAATATATCACCAGTACATGATCTCCACTTATTACCTGTATATAATATATCACCAGTACATGATCACCACTTATTACCTGTATATAATATATCACCAGTACATGATCACCACTTATTACCTGTATATAATATATCACCAGTACATGATCTCCTCTTATTACCTGTATATAATATATCACCAGTACATGATCACCGCTTATTACCTGTATATAATATATCACCAGTACATGATCACCACTTATTACCTGTATATAATATATCACCAGTACATGATCTCCACTTATTACCTGTATATATCACCAGTACATGATCTCCTCTTATTACCTGTATATATCACCAGCACATGATCTCCCCTTATTACCTGTATATATCACCAGTACATGATCTCCCCTTATTACCTGTATATAATATATCACCAGTACATGATCTCCTCTTATTACCTGTATATAATATATCACCAGTACATGATCACCGCTTATTACCTGTATATAATATATCACCAGTACATGATCACCACTTATTACCTGTATATAATATATCACCAGTACATGATCTCCACTTATTACCTGTATATATCACCAGTACATGATCTCCTCTTATTACCTGTATATATCACCAGCACATGATCTCCCCTTATTACTTGTATATATCACCAGTACATGATCACCACTTATTACCTGTATATAATATATCACCAGTACATGATCTCCACTTATTACCTGTATATAATATATCACCAGTACATGATCTCCACTTATTACCTGTATATAATATATCACCAGTACATGATCTCCTCTTATTACCTGTATATAATATATCACCAGTACATGATCTCCCCTTATTACCTGTATATATCACCAGTACATGATCTCCGCTTATTACCTGTATATAATATATCACCAGTACATGATCTCCCCTTATTACCTGTATATAATATATCACCAGTACATGATCACCACTTATTACCTGTATATATCACCAGTACATGATCTCCCCTTATTACCTGTATATAATATATCACCAGTACATGATCTCCACTTATTACCTGTATATATCACCAGTACATGATCTCCGCTTATTACCTGTATATAATATATCACCAGTACATGATCTCCACTTATTACCTGTATATATCACCAGTACATGATCTCCCCTTATTACCTGTATATATCACCAGTACATGATCACCACTTATTACCTGTATATAATATATCACCAGTACATGATCTCCACTTATTACCTGTATATATCACCAGTACATGATCTCCGCTTATTACCTGTATATATCACCAGTACATGATCTCCTCTTATTACCTGTATATAATATATCACCAGTACATGATCACCACTTATTACCTGTATATATCACCAGTACATGATCTCCGCTTATTACCTGTATATAATATATCACCAGTACATGATCTCCTCTTATTACCTGTATATAATATATCACCAGTACATGATCTCCACTTATTACCTG
This sequence comes from Rhinoderma darwinii, assembly GCF_050947455.1. Taxonomy (NCBI): domain Eukaryota; kingdom Metazoa; phylum Chordata; class Amphibia; order Anura; family Rhinodermatidae; genus Rhinoderma; species Rhinoderma darwinii. The sequence continues at coordinate 37,413 of NW_027464374.1, forward strand.
TATATAATATATCACCAGTACATGATCACCACTTATTACCTGTATATAATATATCACCAGTACATGATCTCCTCTTATTACCTGTATATATCACCAGTACATGATCACCACTTATTACCTGTATATAATATATCACCAGTACATGATCTCCTCTTATTACCTGTATATATCACCAGTACATGATCACCACTTATTACCTGTATATAATATATCACCAGTACATGATCTCCTCTTATTACCTGTATATAATATATCACCAGTACATGATCACCACTTATTACCTGTATATAATATATCACCAGTACATGATCCCCACTTATTACCTGTATATAATATATCACCAGTACATGATCTCCCCTTATTACCTGTATATAATATATCACCAGTACATGATCACCACTTATTACCTGTATATATCACCAGTACATGATCACCGCTTATTACCTGTATATAATATATCACCAGTACATGATCCCCACTTATTACCTGTATATAATATATCACCAGTACATGATCTCCTCTTATTACCTGTATATATCACCAGTACATGATCCCCACTTATTACCTGTATATAATATATCACCAGTACATGATCTCCTCTTATTACCTGTATATATCACCAGTACATGATCACCACTTATTACCTGTATATAATATATCACCAGTACATGATCTCCTCTTATTACCTGTATATATCACCAGTACATGATCTCCCCTTATTACCTGTATATAATATATCACCAGTACATGATCTCCACTTATTACCTGTATATATCACCAGTACATGATCTCCTCTTATTACCTGTATATATCACCAGCACATGATCTCCCCTTATTACCTGTATATATCACCAGTACATGATCTCCCCTTATTACCTGTATATAATATATCACCAGCACATGATCTCCACTTATTACTTGTATATATCACCAGTACATGATCACCACTTATTACCTGTATATAATATATCACCAGTACATGATCACCACTTATTACCTGTATATAATATATCACCAGTACATGATCACCACTTATTACCTGTATATAATATATCACCAGTACATGATCTCCACTTATTACCTGTATATATCACCAGTACATGATCACCACTTATTACCTGTATATAATATATCACCAGTACATGATCTCCACTTATTACCTGTATATATCACCAGTACATGATCTCCTCTTATTACCTGTATATATCACCAGCACATGATCTCCCCTTATTACCTGTATATATCACCAGTACATGATCTCCCCTTATTACCTGTATATAATATATCACCAGTACATGATCTCCACTTATTACTTGTATATATCACCAGTACATGATCACCACTTATTACCTGTATATAATATATCACCAGTACATGATCACCACTTATTACCTGTATATAATATATCACCAGTACATGATCACCACTTATTACCTGTATATAATATATCACCAGTACATGATCTCCTCTTATTACCTGTATATATCACCAGCACATGATCTCCCCTTATTACCTGTATATATCACCAGTACATGATCTCCGCTTATTACCTGTATATAATATATCACCAGTACATGATCTCCACTTATTACCTGTATATATCACCAGTACATGATCTCCGCTTATTACCTGTATATAATATATCACCAGTACATGATCTCCACTTATTACCTGTATATAATATATCACCAGTACATGATCTCCACTTATTACCTGTATATAATATATCACCAGTACATGATCTCCACTTATTACCTGTATATATCACCAGTACATGATCTCCGCTTATTACCTGTATATAATATATCACCAGTACATGATCTCCCCTTATTACCTGTATATAATATATCACCAGTACATGATCTCCACTTATTACCTGTATATAATATATCACCAGTACATGATCTCCCCTTATTACCTGTATATATCACCAGTACATGATCTCCGCTTATTACCTGTATATAATATATCACCAGTACATGATCTCCACTTATTACCTGTATATATCACCAGTACATGATCTCCGCTTATTACCTGTATATAATATATCACCAGTACATGATCTCCACTTATTACCTGTATATAATATATCACCAGTACATGATCACCACTTATTACCTGTATATAATATATCACCAGTACATGATCTCCACTTATTACCTGTATATAATATATCACCAGTACATGATCACCACTTATTACCTGTATATAATATATCACCAGTACATGATCTCCACTTATTACCTGTATATATCACCAGTACATGATCTCCGCTTATTACCTGTATATAATATATCACCAGTACATGATCTCCGCTTATTACCTGTATATAATATATCACCAGTACATGATCACCACTTATTACCTGTATATAATATATCACCAGTACATGATCACCACTTATTACCTGTATATAATATATCACCAGTACATGATCTCCACTTATTACCTGTATATAATATATCACCAGTACATGATCACCACTTATTACCTGTATATAATATATCACCAGTACATGATCTCCTCTTATTACCTGTATATATCACCAGTACATGATCACCACTTATTACCTGTATATATCACCAGTACATGATCACCACTTATTACCTGTATATAATATATCACCAGTACATGATCACCACTTATTACCTGTATATAATATATCACCAGTACATGATCTCCTCTTATTACCTGTATATATCACCAGTACATGATCTCCACTTATTACCTGTATATATCACCAGTACATGATCACCACTTATTACCTGTATATATCACCAGTACATGATCACCACTTATTACCTGTATATAATATATCACCAGTACATGATCTCCACTTATTACCTGTATATAATATATCACCAGTACATGATCACCACTTATTACCTGTATATAATATATCACCAGTACATGATCACCACTTATTACCTGTATATAATATATCACCAGTACATGATCTCCTCTTATTACCTGTATATATCACCAGTACATGATCTCCACTTATTACCTGTATATATCACCAGTACATGATCACCACTTATTACCTGTATATATCACCAGTACATGATCACCACTTATTACCTGTATATAATATATCACCAGTACATGATCACCGCTTATTACCTGTATATAATATATCACCAGTACATGATCTCCTCTTATTACCTGTATATAATATATCACCAGTACATGATCTCCTCTTATTACCTGTATATAATATATCACCAGTACATGATCACCACTTATTACCTGTATATATCACCAGTACATGATCTCCGCTTATTACCTGTATATAATATATCACCAGTACATGATCTCCTCTTATTACCTGTATATAATATATCACCAGTACATGATCTCCACTTATTACCTGTATATATCACCAGTACATGATCTCCCCTTATTACCTGTATATAATATATCACCAGTACATGATCTCCCCTTATTACCTGTATATAATATATCACCAGTACATGATCTCCACTTATTACCTGTATATATCACCAGTACATGATCTCCACTTATTACCTGTATATAATATATCACCAGTACATGATCTCCCCTTATTACCTGTATATAATATATCACCAGTACATGATCTCCGCTTATTACCTGTATATAATATATCACCAGTACATGATCTCTTCTTATTACCTGTATATAATATATCACCAGTACATGATCTCCACTTATTACCTGTATATATCACCAGTACATGATCACCACTTATTACCTGTATATAATATATCACCAGTACATGATCTCCTCTTATTACCTGTATATATCACCAGTACATGATCTCCACTTATTACCTGTATATAATATATCACCAGTACATGATCTCCCCTTATTACCTGTATATAATATATCACCAGTACATGATCTCCACTTATTACCTGTATATATCACCAGTACATGATCACCACTTATTACCTGTATATAATATATCACCAGTACATGATCTCCTCTTATTACCTGTATATATCACCAGTACATGATCTCCACTTATTACCTGTATATAATATATCACCAGTACATGATCTCCACTTATTACCTGTATATAATATATCACCAGTACATGATCTCCACTTATTACCTGTATATATCACCAGTACATGATCTCCCCTTATTACCTGTATATATCACCAGTACATGATCACCACTTATTACCTGTATATAATATATCACCAGTACATGATCTCCACTTATTACCTGTATATATCACCAGTACATGATCTCCGCTTATTACCTGTATATATCACCAGTACATGATCTCCTCTTATTACCTGTATATAATATATCACCAGTACATGATCACCACTTATTACCTGTATATATCACCAGTACATGATCACCACTTATTACCTGTATATAATATATCACCAGTACATGATCTCCACTTATTACCTGTATATATCACCAGTACATGATCTCCTCTTATTACCTGTATATAATATATCACCAGTACATGATCACCACTTATTACCTGTATATAATATATCACCAGTACATGATCACCACTTATTACCTGTATATATCACCAGTACATGATCTCCCCTTATTACCTGTATATAATATATCACCAGTACATGATCTCCTCTTATTACCTGTATATAATATATCACCAGTACATGATCTCCTCTTATTACCTGTATATAATATATCACCAGTACATGATCACCACTTATTACCTGTATATAATATATCACCAGTACATGATCACCACTTATTACCTGTATATAATATATCACCAGTACATGATCTCCACTTATTACCTGTATATAATATATCACCAGTACATGATCTCCGCTTATTACCTGTATATAATATATCACCAGTACATGATCTCCTCTTATTACCTGTATATAATATATCACCAGTACATGATCACCGCTTATTACCTGTATATATCACCAGTACATGATCTCCGCTTATTACCTGTATATATCACCAGTACATGATCTCCACTTATTACCTGTATATATCACCAGTACATGATCTCCCCTTATTACCTGTATATAATATATCACCAGTACATGATCACCACTTATTACCTGTATATAATATATCACCAGTACATGATCTCCGCTTATTACCTGTATATAATATATCACCAGTACATGATCTCCTCTTATTACCTGTATATAATATATCACCAGTACATGATCACCGCTTATTACCTGTATATATCACCAGTACATGATCACCACTTATTACCTGTATATATCACCAGTACATGATCTCCACTTATTACCTGTATATATCACCAGTACATGATCTCCCCTTATTACCTGTATATAATATATCACCAGTACATGATCACCGCTTATTACCTGTATATATCACCAGTACATGATCACCACTTATTACCTGTATATATCACCAGTACATGATCTCCTCTTATTACCTGTATATAATATATCACCAGTACATGATCTCCGCTTATTACCTGTATATAATATATCACCAGTACATGATCTCCTCTTATTACCTGTATATAATATATCACCAGTACATGATCTCCGCTTATTACCTGTATATAATATATCACCAGTACATGATCACCACTTATTACCTGTATATATCACCAGTACATGATCTCCACTTATTACCTGTATATATCACCAGTACATGATCACCACTTATTACCTGTATATATCACCAGTACATGATCTCCGCTTATTACCTGTATATAATATATCACCAGTACATGATCACCACTTATTACCTGTATATAATATATCACCAGTACATGATCTCCACTTATTACCTGTATATAATATATCACCAGTACATGATCTCCGCTTATTACCTGTATATAATATATCACCAGTACATGATCTCCGCTTATTACCTGTATATAATATATCACCAGTACATGATCACCACTTATTACCTGTATATATCACCAGTACATGATCTCCACTTATTACCTGTATATATCACCAGTACATGATCACCACTTATTACCTGTATATATCACCAGTACATGATCACCACTTATAATTCAGCTCCCGGGTGACAATCTTTTGCCAGTATTTTTCTCACATCAGTTGTCGCCGGGCTGAGGACGGATCTGCTGCACGGATTATTTGGCGCCTTCTGACATGCGACAGACGAGTCTCAGTATTTGTCACACTCTGCAGCAGAAAATCGCAACTTCAACCGTGAACTTGTACAAATCTCCATTTTTAATTAGCGCACCTCTGCGCCGTCAGTAAGTGATCGCTGTGAAGTGATCTGTGATTCATCAGGATAAGCCGCGAACCCGCCGACCTTCCCAGCATAAATTCTAGACATCACTTCTAATTAAATCTCCTCTAATTGTCCGTTAATACGGCGACACGCGTTTCATTTACTTAGGACAAAATAGTGCGAAATTGTTATGTACGCCGGGGCGAGGGAGGTCAGAAGCCGGGGAGGGGAGATTTCTCATTTTACAGGGGGATTTGGGTTTCAGAATCTCAAAAATATACAGATGCCGACAACTGGAAAAAATACATCTCCGGACACCGGATAGTGAGCGTAAGGCCTTATTCACACGGATGTGTCCGTTTTGCGCACGTAAGAAACGCTGCGTTTTGCGCGTGCAAAAGGTCCGTGTGTCATCAGCATATGGTGCGCGGCTGTGTGATTTTCATCATTAGGACACTCTGTTTGTAGCATGTGGCGCTTTTCAGGTTTTCATTTATTTTACTACTGCAGAGCGCGGCACCCAGAAGTGTTTCCGTGCATCGTGCGCGATTTGCACGCACCCACTGACTTCATGTGTGCGTGCTGCACGAAACACGGGCAAATATAGGACATGTCGTGAGTTTTACCCGGTGCACACGCTGCAGGAAATTCACTGACAGGACGGACGGATGGGCGCGCGCACGCACCTGTGCAAAACTTATAGGCAGTTGTGGAAAAATGCTGCAAAGTAAGAATGCTTCATATCTAGAAGCGTTAACAGTTGATTTTTTTTTTGAAAATAACAAAATACAAAGTGAATGAACAGAAGATAAATCTGAATCGAATCAATATTTATTGTGTCCGCCCTTTGCCTTCAGAACAGCATCAATACTTCTAGGTACTTGCACAGTCATGGATTTTGCAGGATATAGTCAGGTGGATGATTGACCAATTCTACCAAACAGAGGATTAAGATCATCATTTTCAATTGTAGGTTGAAGCGCGGTCATTAACTGTAACGGAAACAGCTGTGAGGAGGCGTAAAACTGGGTGAGGAACAGCCAAACTCTGCTACAAAGGTGAGGTTGTGGAAGACAGTTTTATGTCACAGCTTCACCATGGCAAGACTCCGCACAGCAACAAGACACAAGATAGAAATACTGCATCAGCAAGGTCTCTACCAGGCAAAGATTTCACATCAGACTGAGGTTTCAAGATGTGCTGTTCAAGCTCTACTGAAGAAGCAGCGGTCGAGTGGGAGACGGACAGCGGGCGGGAGACGGACAGCGGGCGGGAGAGAGACAGATTTACTAACACCACAAGAAACTTTCGTGTTGCGGTCACTGTCACAATCTCACAGATTTGGGTCCCAATCCTTTTGCGCCACAATTTGGAACATCCGGAGATCATGAAAAGAAAGTGGACCATAGAGTGCCACCCCCTGACACTTGCTGCGGACACTTAATAGACAGCACACATCCTGTACAAGAAACGAAGTGAAAGGAAAGCGCTCGTACCGTCACTCTGAATGGCGTGGTGGTCTCCATGTTGGGGAACTTGTCCGCGGCGCTCCCCGGCATGCTGCGCCGTCTCACCGACTTCTCAGGTGGTGACTCTAAATGAAAAATAATTAACAACTATCAGTAAAATAATGAAACACAAGCGGTAATCTGGTGGTGCCGCGGCGGTGACGGAGCCCTCGCCTCTCGCCAGTCACAGATGAAAATTAATTTTCGTAATTCAAGCTCTGAACTCCAGACGATAACTCATTACTGAGCGGCACAAGAGCTGGAGGTGTCGTCTCCTTACAGCCCATTACCAAGTGCTGCGTGATACCGCCGTTATTCACACAGATAAGCAGCTCCGCATTATAAATCAGCTGCAGCCCAAGAGCTGACAATCTGAGTAACTGACTATGGACTTACAGTATTCGCGGGAGCGAGGGATTTTACATACAGGTTTTAACAGTAGAAATGGCGAAATGTGAAGAGAACGTGCAACGGACATGACTGAAACCTGGTAACTTCAAGGAAAACATGGCGGCCAGCGCTTTACAAACATGGCGTCTGCTTCTGACTGCAGCTCTTGTAAACCTTCCCCTCTACTCAAAGTCCGTTCGTTAGAAGCGGCGTGGCTTATTAGTCGCCGCTGTGACACCACCATCAGCTTTAATCTATATGAATGTCGCCTTCCAGCATTGGCGCTCGTGTGGGGGCGGAGCTTGTGTATAACCGTCTGAAGTACCGAAGAAGTCAGTTTCCAAGCAGCCCCAATGTATTAATATCATCCACGACTACCAGTAATGACGGAAAAGTGTCACATAGGGAAGGGGGGGGCGAATACCAGCGCAGGACATCACCGCTCTCCAGATGTTATGTTATATAGCAGTGACATCACCGCCCTCCAGATATCAGTTATATTATACAGCAGTGACATCACCGCTCTCCAGATATCAGTTATATTATACAGCAGTGACATCACCGCTCCCCAGATATATTATATTATACAGCAGTGACATCACCGCTCTCCAGATATCAGTTATATTATACAGCAGTGACATCACCGCCCTCCAGATATCAGTTATATTATACAGCAGTGACATCACCGCCCTCCAGATATCAGTTATATTATACAGCAGTGACATCACCGCTCTCCAGATATCAGTTATATTATACAGCAGTGACATCACCGCCCTCCAGATATCAGTTATATTATACAGCAGTGACATCACCGCTCCCCAGATATAAGATATATTATACAGCAGTGACCTCACCGCTCTCCAGATATCAGTTATATTATACAGCAGTGACATCACCGCCCTCCAGATATCAGTTATATTATACAGCAGTGACATCACCGCTCTCCAGATATCAGTTATATTATACAGCAGTGACATCACCGCCCTCCAGATATCAGTTATATTATACAGCAGTGACATCACCGCTCTCCAGATATCAGTTATATTATACAGCAGTGACATCACCAATCTCCAGATGTTATGTTATATAGCAGTGACATCACCGCTCTCCAGATATCAGATATATTATACAGCAGTGACATCACCACTCCAGATATGTTATATTATACAGCAGTGACATCACCGCTCTCCAGATATGTTATATTATACAGCAGTGACATCACACCACTCCAGATATCAGTTATATTATACAGCAGTGACATCACCGCTCTCCAGATATCAGTTATATTATACAGCAGTGACATCACCGCTCTCCAGATATCAGTTATATTATACAGCAGTGACATCACCGCTCTCCAGATATGTTATATTATACAGCAGTGACATCACCACTATCCAGATATCAGTTATATTATACAGCAGTGACATCACCGCTCTCCAGATATCAGTTATATTATACAGCAGTGACATCACCGCTCTCCAGATATCAGTTATATTATACAGCAGTGACATCACCGCCCTCCAGATATCAGTTATATTATACAGCAGTGACATCACCGCTCTCCAGATATGTTATATTATACAGCAGTGACATCACCGCTCTCCAGATATGTTATATTATACAGCAGTGACATCACCGCTCTCCAGATATGTTATATTATACAGCAGTGACATCACCGCTCTCCAGATATCAGTTATATTATACAGCAGTGACATCACCGCTCTCCAGATATGTTATATTATACAGCAGTGACATCACCGCTCCCCAGATATCAGTTATATTATACAGCAGTGACATCACCGCTCTCCAGATATGTTATATTATACAGCAGTGACATCACCGCTCTCCAGATATCAGTTATATTATACAGCAGTGACATCACCGCTCTCCAGATATCAGTTATATTATACAGCAGTGACATCACCGCTCTCCAGATATCAGTTATATTATACAGCAGTGACATCACCGCTCTCCAGATATCAGTTATATTATACAGCAGTGACATCACCGCTCTCCAGATATCAGTTATATTATACAGCAGTGACATCACCGCTCTCCAGATATATTATATTATACAGCAGTGACATCACCACTCTCCAGATATCAGTTATATTATACAGCAGTGACATCACCACTCTCCAAATATGTTATATTATACAGCAGTGACATCACCGCTCTCCAGATATCAGTTATATTATACAGCAGTGACATCACCACTCTCCAAATATGTTATATTATACAGCAGTGACATCACCGCTCTCCAGATATCAGTTATATTATACAGCAGTGACATCACCGCTCTCCAGATATCAGTTATATTATACAGCAGTGACATCATCGCTCTCCAGATATCAGTTATATTATACAGCAGTGACATCACCGTTCTCCAGATATAAAAAATTATACAGCAATGACATCACCGCTCTCCAGATATATTAAATTATACAGCAGTGACATCACCGCTCTCCAGATATATTAAATTATACAGCAATGACAGAAGACAGTATCACACATGATAGGATACCCCTTTAAATATTTCTGTTGAAAAGACATAGCGGAGGATGAATGCGGAGGTTATGGGTCTCCGTAGCCGCGATTACGCCACACTCCAGATATATTATATTATACAGCAGTGACATCACCACTCAACTCTCTCAACTGCTCACTGATTGGACGGATTTCTGGAAAAAACAAATTAATTTAAATAATAAAACGAGTAAATCAGTAATTATCAGCTAAACGTGGAGATATGTGAAGAGCTCGTTATCACCCCTCCCAAAACACAGAGGCCGAAGACAAGACAAGCGATGGCCACAGAAGAAGAGGCGCAGCATGTCCGCAGGGAGTGAGGATCAATGCTCCAAAGACGTCTCCCCATATGTATTTACTTATTAATCTACCGGGAAACACGTAAACTACACAGAGCAGCAAAACTCAGCTTCTACGATAGAATAGTGAGTGCAGCTCTGGAGTATAATACAGGATGTAACTCAGGATCAGTACAGGATAAGTAATGTATGTACACAGTGACTCCACCAGCAGAATAGAGAGTGCAGCTCTGGAGTATAATACAGGATGTAACTCAGGATCAGTACAGGATAAGTAATGTAATGTATGTACACAGTGACTCCACCAGCAGAATAGTGAGTGCAGCTCTGGAGTATAATACAGGATATAACTCAGGATCAGTACAGGATAAGTAATGTAATGTATGTACACAGTGACTCCACCAGCAGTATAGTGAGTGCAGCTCTGGAGTATAATACAGGATATAACTCCGGATCAGTACAGGATAAGTAATGTAATGTATGTACACAGTGACTCCACCAGCAGAATAGTGAGTGCAGCTCTGGAGTATAATACAGGGTGTAACTCAGGATCAGTACAGGATAAGTAATGTAATGTATGTACACAGTGACTCCACCAGCTCAATAGTGAGTGCAGCTCTGGAGTATAATACAGGATGTAACTCAGGATCAGTACAGGATAAGTAATGTAATGTATGTACACAGTGACTCCACCAGCAGAATAGTGAGTGCAGCTCTGGAGTATAATACAGGATATAACTCAGGATCAGTACAGGATAAGTAATGTAATGTATGTACACAGTGACTCCACCAGCAGAATAGTGAGTGCAGCTCTGGAGTATAATACAGGATATAACTCAGGATCAGTACAGGATAAGTAATGTAATGGATGTAGACAGTCACTCCACCAGCAGAATAGTGAGTGCAGCTCTGGAGTATAATACAGGATATAACTCAGGATCAGTACAGGATATGTAATGTATGTACACAGTGACTCCACCAGCAGAATAGTGAGTGCAGCTCTGGAGTATAATACAGGATGTAACTCAGGATCAGTACAGGATAAGTAATGTAATGTATGTACACAGTGACTCTACCAGCAGAATAGTGACTGCAGCTCTGGAGTATAATACAGGATGTAACTCAGGATCAGTACAGGATAAGTAATGTAATGTATATACACAGTGACTCCACCAGCAAAATAGTGAGTGCAGCTCTGGAGTATAATGCAGGATATAACTCAGGATCAGTACAGGATAAGTAATGTATGTACACAGTGACTCCACCAGCAGAATAGTGAGTGCAGCTCTGGAGTATAATACAGGATGTAACTCAGGATCAGTACAGGATAAGTAATGTAATGTATGTACACAGTGACTCCACCAGCTCAATAGTGAGTGCAGCTCTGGAGTATAATACAGGATGTAACTCAGGATCAGTACAGGATAAGTAATGTAATGTATGTACACAGTGACTCCACCAGCAGAATAGTGAGTGCAGCTCTGGAGTATAATACAGGATATAACTCAGGATCAGTACAGGATAAGTAATGTAATGTATGTACACAGTGACTCCACCAGCAGAATAGTGAGTGCAGCTCTGGAGTATAATACAGGATATAACTCAGGATCAGTACAGGATAAGTAATGTAATGGATGTAGACAGTCACTCCACCAGCAGAATAGTGAGTGCAGCTCTGGAGTATAATACAGGATATAACTCAGGATCAGTACAGGATAAGTAATGTAATGTATGTACACAGTGACTCCACCAGCAGAATAGTGAGTGCAGCTCTGGAGTATAATACAGGATGTAACTCAGGATCAGTACAGGATAAGTAATGTAATGTATGTACACAGTGACTCCACCAGCAGAATAGTGAGTGCAGCTCTGGAGTATAATACAGGATATAACTCAGGATCAGTACAGGATAAGTAATGTAATGTATGTACACAGTGACTCCACCAGCAGAATAGTGAGTGCAGCTCTGGAGTATAATACAGGATATAACTCAGGATCAGTACAGGATAAGTAATGTAATGGATGTAGACAGTCACTCCACCAGCAGAATAGTGAGTGCAGCTCTGGAGTATAATACAGGATATAACTCAGGATCAGTACAGGATAAGTAATGTAATGTATGTACACAGTGACTCCACCAGCAGAATAGTGAGTGCAGCTCTGGAGTATAATACAGGATGTAACTCAGGATCAGTACAGGATAAGTAATGTAATGTATGTACACAGTGACTCTACCAGCAGAATAGTGACTGCAGCTCTGGAGTATAATACAGGATGTAACTCAGGATCAGTACAGGATAAGTAATGTAATGTATATACACAGTGACTCCACCAGCAGAATAGTGAGTGCAGCTCTGGAGTATAATGCAGGATATAACTCAGGATCAGTACAGGATAAGTAATGTATGTACACAGTGACTCCACCAGCAGAATAGTGAGTGCAGCTCTGGAGTATAATACAGGATGTAACTCAGGATCAGTACAGGATAAGTAATGTAATGTATGTACACAGTGACTCCACCAGCTCAATAGTGAGTGCAGCTCTGGAGTATAATACAGGATGTAACTCAGGATCAGTACAGGATAAGTAATGTAATGTATGTACACAGTGACTCCACCAGCAGAATAGTGAGTGCAGCTCTGGAGTATAATACAGGATATAACTCAGGATCAGTACAGGATAAGTAATGTAATGTATGTACACAGTGACTCCACCAGCAGAATAGTGAGTGCAGCTCTGGAGTATAATACAGGATATAACTCAGGATCAGTACAGGATAAGTAATGTAATGGATGTAGACAGTCACTCCACCAGCAGAATAGTGAGTGCAGCTCTGGAGTATAATACAGGATATAACTCAGGATCAGTACAGGATAAGTAATGTAATGTATGTACACAGTGACTCCACCAGCAGAATAGTGAGTGCAGCTCTGGAGTATAATACAGGATATAACTCAGGATCAGTACAGGATAAGTAATGTAATGTATGTACACAGTGACTCCACCAGCAGAATAGTGAGCGCAGCTCTGGAGTATAATACAGGATGTAACTCAGGATCAGTACAGGATAAGTAATGTAATGTATGTACACAGTGACTCCACCAGCAGAATAGTGAATGCAGCTCTGGAGTATAATACAGGATGTAACTCAGGCTCAGTGCAGGATAAGTAATGTAATGTATGTACACAGTGACTACACCAGCAGAACAGTGAGTGCAGCTCTGGAGTATAATACAGGATGTAACTCAGGATCAGTACAGGATAAGTAATGTATGTACACAGTGACTCCACCAGCAGAATAGTGAGTGCAGCTCTGGAGTATAATACAGGATGTAACTCAGGATCAGTACAGGATAAGTAATGTAATGTATGTTCTCAGGGGTTCCCCTGTTTATGTAGATTTTATATGTGACATGGGGATTACATACTTTATAGGTATACCAGTAGAAGTGGACTGAAAGTTTAGTCTGTTGCTGAAAAGAAAATAAGAAGCAACTATCGGGTCCTATGTATTATGTTTGCAGCCCATTGTGCATTGTTATCTTGATCTATTTTACTTGTGGTTACAACAAAAGCTGTTATATTTGCTATTTATATTTCTGTAAAACAATAAAATTTTTGGAAAAGAAGCAACAAACGTCAGGGATGATGGTGTTAAGGCGGCGGGTACAACCACCTCCACCGTTCATCTTGTACATTCAGACCGGAGGTTCAGAAGGTCATATTCCACTGATCAAGGTTTTTTCGAATTCTCTGCTGTAACAAATGCCACCTCACCAGCGCACCGATACACACAGCTCTCCAGGTCAGCGGCTCCCAATCAGATCGGATTACACTAAACTAGTAAAACAAAAGTGTCATTCTATCTCAATGTTCCTCAAGGTAAAACCCCCAATATATTTCTCACAATCATTCTCCATATAACGCTGGGGACCTAAGTAAATCCTTCACTTGTCTTGTACTGTCCCAGAGTTACATGATGTCTTATACTTCAGTCACATCCAGAGCTGCGGTCACAATTCTGCTGGCAGTCATGTGAAATTACAAATCTGCTGTGACTGTAACGATCAATTAATAAATGTAACTGCAGCTCTAGAAGTGACTGGAGTAGAAGACATGATGTAAATTGTGATGAGTGCAGGACATACGTTGCATGAAATAACGCTTCATCAGACCGTTCATGTCGGGGAGAACAGCCGACACCACAAAATACGGCTATGTAAAGAGCGACTTCATAGAAGCCGGTGTGCAATATGTGTGATGAGCGGCGGCCTCGCACCGACTGACCGGACAATGAATATGGCTGAGAGAACACGCACTGCCAAGGGAAGGACAATGCAAAGTTAATGCAGATGAGCCGGGCGCCCCCATCACAAGACCGCACCGCGGCTTCATTATCTGCCAGTCTATGAATAAAAACCTCATTTCCTCTCACTATAAAAAGCGGCACTTTCATTAGTTCCTTAACAAAGCGTAGGAGCCGGAGAAGACTCCATCCCGGAGCTGCACCTCATGTGTCCCCAGAGATCTCCTGCCCCGTCTCCGGATAAATCATACTTATCGCTGCTTATAGCGCCCGCAGAGGATTAGAAAATAAACTCATCTAGAACTAAACGCCTCATGATCCCCCGCACCATCTAGAACTGGCAGCCGCAAAATCCCCCCGCACCGTCCAGAACTGGCAGCCGCAAAATCCCCCCGCACCATCTAGAACTGGCAGCCACATGATCCCACCCCGCACCGTCCACAAACTGGCAGCCGCATAATCCCCCCCGCATCGTCCAGAACTGGCAGCCGCAAAATCCCCCCCAGCACCATCCAGAACTGGTAGCTGCATGATCACCCCGCACCATCCAGAACTGGCACCCGCATAATCCCCCCACACCGTCCAGAACTGGCAGCCGCAAAATCCCCCCCGCATCGTCCAGAACTGGCAGCCGCAAAATCCCCCCCGCACCATCCAGAACTGGCAGCCGCATAATCCCCCCGCATCTCCAGAACTTTAGCCGCATAATGCCCCCACATCGTCCAGAACTGGCAGCCGCAAAATCACCCCCCGCTCCACATTGTCTAGAACTCGCAGCCGCATTATCCCCCGCACCGTCCAGAACTAATAGTCGTGTGATCCCCCACACTTTTCCTTATTAGCAGCAGCACAATTCCCCCACGTTGGCTATCCTGCTCACCGTATGAAAAAATTATGTCATAGCAAAACAAGATTTTGGTTTAGTCCTGAGGGTTAGTCCAAGATTGAAGTATTTTATCTCAGCCCAGAGTAAGTGTTCATTCTCATCCCAGCGCTGGATTCACAGCTACACTGCTCATTACTGCTGTATAACATCCTGCATGCTGCTTCTAGTGAGCACTCTACAATCTTACCCCAGAAGTATTCACAGCTACACTGCTCATTACTGCTGCATAATACCCTCCATGCTGCTGCTGCTGCTTCTAGTAAGCATTCTACAATCTCACCCCAGAGAAGGATTCACAGCTACAATGCTCATTACTGCCGTATAACAACATCTATGTTTCTGCTACTTCTAGTAAGTGTTCATTCTCATCCCAGCGCTGGATTCACAGCTACACTGCTCATTACTGCTGTATAACATCCTGCATGCTGCTTCTAGTAAGCACTCTACAATCTTACCCCAGAAGTATTCACAGCTACACTGCTCATTACTGCTGTATAATATCCTCCGTTGCTGCTGCTTCTAGTAAGTGTTCATTCTCTTCCCAGGACTGGATTCACAGCTACACTGCTCATTACTGCTGTATAACATCCTCCATGTTGCTGCTGCTTCTAGTAAGTGTTCATTCTCTTCCCAGGACTGGATTCACAGCTACACTGCTCATTACTGCTGTATAATATCCTCCATGTTGCTGCTGCTTCTAGTAAGTGTTCATTCTCTTCCCAGGACTGGATTCACAGCTACACTGCTCATTACTGCTGTATAACATCCTCCATGTTGCTGCTGCTTCTAGTAAGTGTTCATTCTCTTCCTAGCACTTGATTCACAGCTACACTGCTCATTTTTCCCGACTCCGAGAAAAGATATTAAAATAAAAAGTTCCAGCAGATTCATACAGAGATTCATCCACACTCCAAAATGAAAAGTTTCCCACCCCCCTAAAATACATCACCCAGGACCTTCCCTTACACACGTCCTCCACCACATGTATAATTCTCAATTCAGCACCACTGTATTTAGATTTATCATTGGGAGCTGTATACATCTAACTGCGGGGAGCTCCCTCTGGGAGAAGCAACAATAAGATGAAGGAGGCTGGAGAATGGAAATAGGTAATTTAAAGAAAAAGCAGCAACTTTACAAATATTGTGCTCATTTATTCCATAACATACATCTATAGGATCAGAGATCCACATCCCCACCTCTCCACATCCAGCTAAAGTTACATGATAACATTCTACTGCCTGCTGTCATCACTAGAGGGAGCTCACTACATACAGATATATACAGCTCCCATAGAGTTACATGATAACATGCTACTGCCTGCAGTCACCACTAGAGGGAACTCACTACATACAGATATATACAGCTCCCATAGAATTACATGATAACATGCTACTGCCTGCTGTCACCACTAGGGGGAGCTCACTACATACAGATATATATATAGCTTCCATAGCGTTACATGATAACATTCTACTGCCTTCAGTCACCACTAGAGGGAGCTCACTACATACAGATATATACAGCTCCCATAGAGAGTTAGATGATAACATTCAGCTGTCACCACTAGGGGGAGCTCCCTACATACAGATATATACAGCTCCCATAGAGTTACATGATAACATTCTGCTGCCAACACTAGGGGAGCTCACTACATACAGATATACAGCTCCCAAAGAATTACATGATAACATGCTACTGCCTTCTGTCACCACTAGAGGGAGCTCACTACATACAGATATATACAGCTCCCATACAGCTACATGATAACATTCTACTGCCTTCAGTCACCACTAGGGGGAGCTCACTACATACAGATACATACATCTCCCAAAAAAATAACATGATAACATGCTACTGCCTGCTGTCACCACTAGAAGGAGCTCACTTCATACAGATATACACAGCTCCCATAGAGTTACATGATAACATTCTGCTGCCACCACTAGGGGAGATCACGACATACAGATATACAGCTCCCATAGAGTTACATGATAACATTCTGCATCTGCAGTCACCACTAGGGGGAGCTCACTACATACAGATATATACAGCTCCCATAGAGTTACATGATAACATTCTGCTGCCTGCAGTCACCACTAGAGGGATCTCACTACATACAGATATATAGAGTCACCACTAGAGGGAGCTCACTACATACAGATATAGTGTCACCACTAGAGGGAGCTCACTGAATACAGATATATAGTGTCACCACTAGAGGGAGCTCACTGCATACAGATATATACAGCCACCATTCGAGGGAGCTCACTACATACAGATATATACAGTCACCACTAGAGGGAGCTCACTACACCGATATATACAGTCACCGCTAGAGGGAGCACATTACATACAGATATATACAGTCACCACTAGAGGGAGCTCACTACATACAGATATATACAGTCACCATTAGAGGGAGCTCACTACATACAGATATATAGAGTCACCACTAGGGGGAGCTCACTACATACAGATATATACAGACACCACTAGGGGGAGCTCACTACATACAGATCTATACAGACACCACTAGGGGGAGCTCACTGCATACAGATATATACAGTCACCACTAGAGGGCGCTCACTACATACAGATATATACAGTCACCACTAGAGGGAGCTCACTACATACAGATATATACAGCCACCACTAGAGGGAGCTCACTACATACAGATATATACAGCCACCACTAGAGGGAGCTCACTACATACAGATATATACAATCACCACTAGAGGGAGCTCACTACATACAGATATATACAGTCACCGCTAGAGGGAGCTCACTACATACAGATATATACAGTCACCGCTAGAGGGAGCTCACTGCATACAGATATATACAGCTACCACTAGAGGGAGCTCACTACATATAGATATATACTGTCACCACTAGAGGGAGCTCACTACATACAGATATATACAGTCACCGCTAGAGGGTGCTCACTACATACAGATATATACAGTCACCGCTAGAGGGAGCTCACTACATACAGATATATACAGTCACCGCTAGAGGGAGCTCACTACATACAGATATATACAGTCACCACTAGAGGGAGCTCACTACATACAGATATATACAGCCACCACTAGAGGGAGCTCACTACATACAGATATATACAGCCACCACTAGAGGGAGCTCACTACATACAGATATATACAGCCACCACTAGAGGGCGCTCACTACATACAGATATATACAGTCACCACTAGAGGGAGCTCACTACATACAGATATATACAGTCACCACTAGAGGGAGCTCACTACATACAGATATATACAGTCACCGCTAGGGGGAGCTCACTACATACAGATATATACAGTCACCGCTAGAGGGAGCTCACTACATACAGATATATACAGTCATCACTAGAGGGATCTCACTACATACAGATATATACAGTCACCACTAGGGGGAGCTCACTACATACAGATATATACAGTCACCACTAGAGGGAGCTCACTACATACAGATATATACAGACACCACTAGAGGGAGCACACTACATACAGATATATACAGCCACCACTAGAGAGGGAGCTCACTACATACAGATATATACAGCCACCACTAGAAGGAGCTCACTACATACAGATATATACAGTCACCACTAGAGGGAGCTCACTACATACAGATATATACAGTCACCACTAGAGGGAGCTCTCTACATACAGATATATACAGTCACCACTAGAGGGAGCTCACTACATACAGATATATACAGTCACCACTAGAGGGAGCTCACTACATACAGATATATACAGTCACCACTAGGGGAGCTCACTACATACATATACAGCCACCACTAGAGGGAGCACACTACATACAGATATATACAGCCACCACTAGAGGGAACTCACTACATACAGATATATACAGCTCCCATAGAATTACATGATAACATGCTACTGCCTGCTGCCACCACTAGGGGAGCTCACTACATACAGATATACAGCTCCCAAAGAATTACATGATAACATGCTACTGCCTTCTGTCACCACTAGAGGGAGCTCACTACATACAGATATATACAGCTCCCATACAACTACATGATAACATTCTACTGCCTGCAGTCACCACTAGGGGGAGCTCACTACATACAGATATATACATCTCCCATAGAATTACATGATAACATGCTACTGCCTGCTGTCACCACTAGGGGGAGCTCACTACATACAGATATATACAGCTTCCATAGAGTTACATGATAATCTGCTGCCACCAATAGAAGGAGATCACGACATACAGATATACAGCTCCCATAGAGTTACATGATAACATTCTGTGTCTGCAGTCACCACTAGGGGGAGCTCACTACATACAGATATATATAGCTCCCATAGAGTTACATGATAACATGTTACTGCCTGCTGTTACCACTAGAGGGAGCTAACTACATACAGATATATACAGTCACCACTAGAGGGAGATCACTACATACAGATATATAGAGTCTCCACTAGAGGGAGCTCACTACATACAGATATATAGTGTCACCACTAGAGGGAGCTCACTGCATACAGATATATACAGCCACCACTCGAGGGAGCTCACTACACCGATATATACAGTCACCGCTAGAGGGAGCTCATTACATACAGATATATAGAGCCACCAGTAGAGGGAGCGCATTACATACACAGCCACTACTAGGGGGAGATCACTACATACAGATATATACAGCTCCCATAGAATTACATGATAACATGCTACTACCTGCAGTCACCACTAGAGGGAGCTCACTACATATAGATATATACAGCTCCCATAGAGTTACATGATAACATTCTGCTGCCTGTAGTCACCACTAGGGGGAGCTCACTACATACAGATATATACAGCTCCCATAGAATTACATAACATGGTACTGCCTGCAGTCACCACTAGGGGAGCTCACTACATATATATACAGCCACCACTAGAGGGAGCACACTACATACAGATATATACAGCCACCACTAGAGGGAGCTCACTACATACAGATCTACAGTTCCCATAGAATTACATGATAACATGCTACTGCCTGCTGTCACCTCTAGAGGAAGCTCACTACATATAGATAGATACAGCTCCCAGCGTTACATGATAACATTCTGCTGCCACCACTAGGGGAAGCCCAGTAGATACAGGTATATACAGCTACCACTAGCGTTTAATAATACGAACTGTATAAATGTGTCTGCACGGAGCTCCCCCTAGTGGTAGCAGCAGGAAGCAGATTATATTGTTACTCTGGCTGTATTTGGAGAGCAGGGATGTGGAGTTCTGACCCTATAGAGATATATTATTGAGTTAATTAGTGAAGGTACTATATAGATGGGGAAATGACTCTGAAATACTTTGTGAGAGCAAATGATCTCTTATAAATGTTTGAATTATGTAAAAGACAAGTGGTTGGAGGGCGCTGCTCGCTGCAGCTTTATCTTTTTGGGCTCCTCCAGCCTATGTTTTACAATAATCTTATGAAACCTCAACCGCCTCACATCCGTCGTTCCTCCACTGGACAATATTGTTGAATACGATGTCACTTGAGCGGCGCGCAGCTATTCAGTGCCCCGAGACGTCCTTCATAAGAGCTGCGCACCCTCCCCCTCCAGTCATGAACAGGTTCACATCTCGGAAGAAATCAGGCGACGATGTCTTCCTGCTGCCCATTATCATAAAGTCAAACATTCAGAGGCCGAGAACCCGTCCTGACCTAGTTCTGCTCACACAGCTAAGGGTTTGTTACAATGTATCAGTATAGGCACTTTCCTTGCTAGACCTCCGGGATTTGGAATACAACGGTCCTCATTTACTACATGATCATTTTTGTTGCATGATCGTTCGGAGCAAAAATTTGCAACATGACTTTTATGCCGCGTCCGGCTCATCAAAAGGGGGAGTGACCAACATGGGTCCTTAAAGGGGGCGTGGCCATCATGGCTAATAGAAAGGGGCGTGGCCATCAGATTTTCAGCAGAAGCTCGGAGCTGCCGGACAGCACAAGGTGCGACTCTTCATAAATCCCTCGTCTCACATCAGAGGACATCGCACCCAAAGTCTATTAGAAAGCGTCGCACGTGTCGTTACCGGGAGACATGGAGGATGCGCCCCGCACACATCACACATGAAACGCTCTGCAGCGCTGTATGTCACGTGGTTTCCTGGGACTACTCCTAGGCCTAATTCACCCGAGGGTGCTGCTTCTCGGATGTGAAAGAGGTGCATCCGTGCTCAGCGCTGCAGGACGCGATGTCTCGCATCCCCCATCGATGAGAGTCTATGGCGGGATGCGTGAAAAGAACGGACATGTCCTATTTTCCCACGGACCCTTCACGCGGTCCTTTGAAACAACGTCTGTGTGACCGGCCACATTGAATAAGATAGGTCCGCGGGACGGCCGCTGCTTCAACATTGTAACACGCTCGTGTGAATCCGGCTTTACGGCTCTGGTGCAGAGATCTCGGACCGTCAGAGGCAGCGGACGACGTCTAATCTCGTGGTCTCTGTGGCGGGTTCCAGACGGTCAGGAAATCTACTCCCCAATGAGCAAAAAGTCTTCAAAAAGTAAAGAAACCGCGACCTGAGGCCACAGAGGAGGGGGAAGACGTGTGCAGGTGATCCTGTTGCCGCGAAGCCGACACCTGCGGGGATACACGGAGCGCTGAGCTGCAGCGGAGCCGACACCTGCAGGGATACACGAAGCGCTGAGCTGCAGCGGAGCCGACACCTGCGGGGATACACGGAGCGCTGAGCTGCAGCGGAGCCGACACCTGTGGGGATACACGGAGCGCTGAGCTGCAGCGGAGCCGACACCTGTGGGGATACACGGAGAGCTGAGCTGCAGCGGAGCCGACACCTGCGGGGATACACTGAGCGCTGAGCTGCAGCGGAGCCGACACCTGCAGGGATACACGGAGCGCTGAGCTGCAGCGGAGCCGACACCTGCAGGGATACACGGAGCGCTGAGCTGCCGCGGAGCCGACACCGGCGGGGATACACGGAGCGCTGAGCTGCAGCGGAGCCGACACCTGCGGGGATACACGGAGCGCTGAGCTGCAGCGGAGCCGACACCTGTGGGGATACACGGAGCGCTGAGCTGCAGCGGAGCCGACAGCTGCGGGGATACACGGAGCGCTGAGCTGCAGCGGAGCCGACAGCTGCGGGGATACACTGAACGCTGAGCTGCAGCGGAGCCGACACCTGCAGGGATACACGGAGCGCTGAGCTGCAGCGGAGCCGACACCTGCGGGGATACACGGAGCGCTGAGCTGCAGCGGAGCCGACACCTGCGGGGATACACGGAGCGCTGAGCTGCAGCGGAGCCGACACCTGCGGGGATACACGGAGCGCTGAGCTGCCGCGGAGCCGACACCTGCGGGGATACACGGAGCGCTGAGCTGCAGCGGAGCCGACACCTGCGGGGATACACGAAGCGCTGAGCTGCCGCGGAGCCGACACCTGCGGGGATACACGGAGCGCTGAGCTGCAGCGGAGCCGACACCTGCGGGGATACACGGAGCGCTGAGCTGCAGCGGAGCCGACACCTGCGGGGATACACGGAGCGCTGAGCTGCAGCGGAGCCGACACCTGCAGGGATACACGAAGCGCTGAGCTGCCGCGGAGCCGACACCTGCGGGGACACACGGAGCGCTGAGCTGCAGCGGAGCCGACACCTGCGGGGATACACGGAGCGCTGATCTGCAGCGGAGCCGACACCTGCGGGGATACACGGAGCGCTGAGCTGCAGCGGAGCCGACACCTGCGGGGATACACGGAGCGCTGAGCTGCAGCGGAGCCGACACCTGCAGGGATACACGGAGCGCTGAGCTGCAGCGGAGCCGACACCTGCGGGGATACACGGAGCGCTGAGCTGCAGCGGAGCCGACACCTGCGGGGATACACGGAGCGCTGAGCTGTCACGGAGCCGACACCTGTGGGGATACACAGAGAGCTCGGGCTGCCGCGGAGCCGACACCTGCGGGGATACACAGAACGCTAAACTGCCGCGGAGCCGACACCTGCGGGGATACACGGAGCGCCGAGCTGCAGACAGTATCACACGGGATAGGATTAGATACACAGAGCGCTGAGCTGCAGACCGTATCACACAGGATAGGATTAGATACACGGAGCGCTGAGCTGCAGACAGTATCACACAGGATAGGATTAGATACACAGAGCGCTGAGCCGCAGACTGTATCACACAGGATAGGATTAGATACACAGCTCAGCAGACAGTATCACACATGATAGGATTAGATACACGGCTCAGCAGACCGTATTTAAGTACTTTCCCCCTCTCGCTGAAAGACGTCAGGACTCAGTGCCGCACCCGGTACCGAGAGAGGATTATAAGGATAATGTTACTGTAGAAACAGGGCCCGTGTAGTTTATTACAGAAAGGCTACATTCACACGGCCGTTTTTTAACATGTCCTATTTTTGGACGTTTTTACCGGCTGAGTCAATGGATCCGTTTTTACCGGCTGTTTTATGAATCAATCCTTGTAACGGCAGGTAAAAACTGATCCTGGCCGAGGACTCACCGCACACAGCACTACTCTGAGCGCGGAGCCCCTTATGTCACTGTCCATATAAGGAAAGGGATGTCGGGCTTTCATCAATGGAATCCCCAAGCCAGAGCATCGTGAGATCTTTGGCTGGGGACTCCTGTCTCCCTCAGACCCCCCCCCCCCCTGTAGATGGCACTCCCCCCCCCCCTCCAGATAGCGCCGGTGTAGCTCCTTGAAGGAGCGAAATTCCTGGCCGGCCGCTCTGGTCAGGGGATTCCGCTACTAGAGAAGCCCCTGGCGTCAATGTCCATATATGGACAGAGACATCAGGGGCTCCCTCTAGGAGTGAAATCCCGGGCCAGAGGGATTCCGCTCCTACAGGGAGTGCCGCTATCTGCAAAGTGGGGTTGGATCTATCTACATGGGCACTGTGAGGGCACTGGTACTTTACATGTGGGCACTATGGCACTTCACATGTGGGCACTGTGGCACTATCTACAGGGTCATTGCAGCACTATTTACATGGGCACTGTGGCACTATCTACAGGGCACTATTTACATGGGCACTGTGGCACTATGAGGGCACTGGCACTTTATATGTGGGCACTGTGGCATTATCTACATGGGCACTGTGGTGTTTTCAGGGGATTGGACAATTAAACCAACAAATTAAATCCATCCGTTTTTTTAACGGTCATGAAAAGCCGATGACAAACTGTCATTAAAAACGGACAGACGGACTGGAAATGGATGAAAATTTGGAGACACTGATGGAAGATGGCCATGAGATACGGACAGATGATTTGTTTTTAATGGCCATTTTTTTTCACGGTTGTGTGAATGTCTTCTTACTGTGGATAGACGTGGTGCGGGGCTTCAGGGGTGCTATTGCAATTGCGACCCCTATAGCTACACCACTAAAAGACAGATAAGACGGTGATCCCCCGAGAGTCGACACACGGAGCAGCTACATGGGAGTGCTACAGTGCGGAACTGACTGAAGAATCAACAACAGAGCTACAATGTAACAACTACCAACAGGTGGCAATTCTCTGACGGACAGGTGGTGAATACAAAGTAGTAGAATGTTTGACATGTGCCTCAGTCTCCCCCGTCTGTGCGCCCTGAGCGTCGCTCCTCTGACATCATCATCATCTGACACGATAGGACGTCACTTTTCATCCCACAATTGTCGTGTCACCTTCTCCTCTATTGCATTATCCCTCCTGACTGTTCAGGAGTCTGGGCAAGCTGGGTAATGCCCCCTAGTAGAGCTGTAAAGGCAGTAACATGAGCGGTCACCCAACTTTCCCAGGATCAGATGGACTATTTAATAACATGACAGAAGAGGACGGCTCGTATAAGATACAGAATAAGCCTGAAAGTTTTCTGCCCTTCTCCACGGAGGTGAGCGTGGAGCGTGCGGCCGCCCTCTGCAGCGTTTGGTCCAATGGCGCGACACTCTGCGGTGTCAGCAGAAGCTGCAGAAATCTCTTCATCAATGTCTGAGTGCTGGAAAGAAAATAAATATCAGAGTTCTGGCCGACAGGAGCGACTTCAATCAAAGAGGCAATAAAACGGATAAAAGACGATACGAGGTCTGCGCGGAGATGGATATCTGTGGATCCGCACAGCGAGGTTATTTATACGAGCCGTTAATGGCGGCCTGCCGCAGCTGTACACACGGCGATCACACGGTTCTTACTGCGCAGTATTTCAGCAGATTGATTGAAGATCATCCTGTAGATCTGATATCTGCATCACAACACTGTCCAGTATAGAC
Organism: Rhinoderma darwinii; assembly: GCF_050947455.1. NCBI lineage: Eukaryota > Metazoa > Chordata > Amphibia > Anura > Rhinodermatidae > Rhinoderma > Rhinoderma darwinii. The sequence continues at coordinate 63,817 of NW_027464374.1, forward strand.
CAAATTCACACGGCACAGATCTGACGCCGAACTCACCGGTGCAAAGCGGAAAATCAGCGCCGAAAAACCGCAACGTGTAAACTCGAGAGAATCGCCCGGGAATGAGTCATGTGACAGATCGCTGAATAACAAGTAAACAGGGGGAAGATAAAGGAAACCCTGGACGTCCATCCCACTCCATCAGGATCCATTCCGGCACGTCCTAATTCACCCAATTACAATCACCCCCTGGACCAAGTGTCAGAGAGCAGTAGTATATAGTATATACACTGGAGAGCGGCCACGTTATATAAAGTACAGGGAGCCGGCAGCCACGGAGCACGATACACGCAGATTTAATTACTGCAGAGCGTTCACTGTTCCCTCCTATGGGCGAATCTGACAGGGCGACCGGAGGGTCAACATTAATCAAAATCCTAATGACTGCAGCCCCTCAAGACTCAGCGACTCCGGCAATGAATAATGTGCATCGATTACCACCGGATAACGACTCTGCTCCGACAGAAAAATATCAAGATGGACAAGGGGTCACCTGCCCCACATAACCCCGCAGTTACATGGAGAATAGCTCAGAAACCGGGGGGATACAATGTATCAGTCTATACATATACTCATCCTGTAGATATATATACTGCAGAGCGGGGGATACAATGTATCAGTCTATACATATACTCATCCTGTAGATATATATACTGCAGAGCGGGGGGATACAATGTATCAGTCTATACATATACTCATCCTGTAGATATATATACTGCAGAGCGGGGGATACAATGTATCAGTCTATACATATACTCATCCTGTAGATATATATACTGCAGAGCGGGGGATACAATGTATCAGTCTATACATATACTCATCCTGTAGATATATACTGCAGAGCGGGGGATACAATGTATCAGTCTATACATATACTCATCCTGTAGATATATACTGCAGAGCGGGGGGATACAATGTATCAGTCTATACATATACTCATCCTGTAGATATATATACTGCAGAGCGGGGGATACAATGTATCAGTCTATACATATACTCATCCTGTAGATATATATACTGCAGAGCGGAGGATACAATGTATCAGTCTATACATATACTCATCCTGTAGATATATATACTGCAGAGCGGAGGATACAATGTATCAGTCTATACATATACTCATCCTGTAGATATATATACTGCAGAGCGGAGGATACAATGTATCAGTCTATACATATACTCATCCTGTAGATATATATACTGCAGAGCGGGGGATACAATGTATCAGTCTATACATATACTCATCCTGTAGATATATACTGCAGAGCGGAGGATACAATGTATCACTCTATACATATACTCATCCTGTAGATATATATACTGCAGAGCGGGAGGATACAATGTATCAGTCTATACATATACTCATCCTGTAGATATATATACTGCAGAGCGGGGGGATACAATGTATCAGTCTATACATATACTCATCCTGTAGATATATACTGCAGAGCGGGAGGATACAATGTATCAGTCTATACATATACTCATCCTGTAGATATATACTGCAGAGCGGAGGATACAATGTATCAGTCTATACATATACTCATCCTGTAGATATATATACTGCAGAGCGGGGGATACAATGTATCAGTCTATACATATACTCATCCTGTAGATATATACTGCAGAGCGGAGGATACAATGTATCACTCTATACATATACTCATCCTGTAGATATATATACTGCAGAGCGGGGGGATACAATGTATCAGTCTATACATATACTCATCCTGTAGATATATACACTGCAGAGCGGAGGATACAATGTATCAGTCTATACATATACTCATCCTGTAGATATATATACTGCAGAGCGGGAGGATACAATGTATCAGTCTATACATATACTCATCCTGTAGATATATATACTGCAGAGCGGGGGATACAATGTATCAGTCTATACATATACTCATCCTGTAGATATATATACTGCAGAGCGGGAGGATACAATGTATCAGTCTATACATATACTCATCCTGTAGATATATATACTGCAGAGCGGAGGATACAATGTATCAGTCTATACATATACTCATCCTGTAGATATATATACTGCAGAGCGGGGGGATACAATGTATCAGTCTATACATATACTCATCCTGTAGATATATACTGCAGAGCGGGGGATACAATGTATCAGTCTATACATATACTCATCCTGTAGATATATATACTGCAGAGCGGGGGGATACAATGTATCAGTCTATACATATACTCATCCTGTAGATATATATACTGCAGAGCGGGGGGATACAATGTATCACTCTATACATATACTCATCCTGTAGATATATACTGCAGAGCGGGGGGACACAATGTATCAGTCTATACATATACTCATCCTGTAGATATATATACTGCAGAGCGGGGGGATACAATGTATCAGTCTATACATATACTCATCCTGTAGATATATACACTGCAGAGCGGGAGGATACAATGTATCAGTCTATACATATACTCATCCTGTAGATATATATACTGCAGAGCGGGGGGATACAATGTATCAGTCTATACATATACTCATCCTGTAGATATATATACTGCAGAGCGGAGGATACAATGTATCAGTCTATACATATACTCATCCTGTAGATATATATACTGCAGAGCGGGAGGATACAATGTATCAGTCTATACATATACTCATCCTGTAGATATATATACTGCAGAGCGGGAGGATACAATGTATCAGTCTATACATATACTCATCCTGTAGATATATATACTGCAGAGCGGGAGACACAATGTATCAGTCTATACATATACTCATCCTGTAGATATATACACTGCAGAGCGGGAGGATACAATGTATCAGTCTATACATATACTCATCCTGTAGATATATATACTGCAGAGCGGGGGGATACAATGTATCAGTCTATACATAACTCATCCTGTAGATATATACTGCAGAGCGGGGGGATACAATGTATCAGTCTATACATATACTCATCCTGTAGATATATACTGCAGAGCGGGGGGATACAATGTATCAGTCTATACATATACTCATCCTGTAGATATATATACTGCAGAGCGGGGGGATACAATGTATCAGTCTATACATATACTCATCCTGTAGATATATATACTGCAGAGCGGGGGGATACAATGTATCAGTCTATACATATACTCATCCTGTAGATATATATACTGCAGAGCGGGAGGATACAATGTATCAGTCTATACATATACTCATCCTGTAGATATATACTGCAGAGCGGGGGGATACAATGTATCAGTCTATACATATACTCATCCTGTAGATATATATACTGCAGAGCGGGGAGGATACAATGTATCAGTCTATACATATACTCATCCTGTAGATATATATACTGCAGAGCGGGGGATACAATGTATCAGTCTATACATATACTCATCCTGTAGATATATATACTGCAGAGCGGGAGGATACAATGTATCAGTCTATACATATACTCATCCTGTATATATATACTGCAGAGCGGAGGATACAATGTATCAGTCTATACATATACTCATCCTGTAGATATATATACTGCAGAGCGGAGGATACAATGTATCAGTCTATACATATACTCATCCTGTAGATATATACACTGCAGAGCGGGGGGATACAATGTATCAGTCTATACATATACTCATCCTGTAGATATATACTGCAGAGCGGGGGGATACAATGTATCAGTCTATACATATACTCATCCTGTAGATATATACTGCAAGAGCGGGGAGGATACAATGTATCAGTCTATACATATACTCATCCTGTAGATATATACTGCAGAGGGGGGGGATACAATGTATCAGTCTATACATATACTCATCCTGTAGATATATACTGCAGAGCGGGGGGATACAATGTATCAGTCTATACATATACTCATCCTGTAGATATATACACTGCAGAGCGGGGGATACAATGTATCAGTCTATACATATACTCATCCTGTAGATATATACTGCAGAGCGGGGGGATACAATGTATCAGTCTATACATATACTCATCCTGTAGATATATATACTGCAGAGCGGGAGGATACAATGTATCAGTCTATACATATACTCATCCTGTAGATATATATACTGCAGAGCGGGAGGATACAATGTATCAGTCTATACATATACTCATCCTGTAGATATATATACTGCAGAGCGGAGGATACAATGTATCAGTCTATACATATACTCATCCTGTAGATATATATACTGCAGAGCGGAGGATACAATGTATCAGTCTATACATATACTCATCCTGTAGATATATATACTGCAGAGCGGGAGGATACAATGTATCAGTCTATACATATACTCATCCTGTAGATATATATACTGCAGAGCGGAGGATACAATGTATCAGTCTATACATATCTCATCCTGTAGATATATATACTGCAGAGCGGAGGATACAATGTATCAGTCTATACATATACTCATCCTGTAGATATATATACTGCAGAGCGGAGGATACAATGTATCAGTCTATACATATACTATCCTGTAGATATATATACTGCAGAGCGGGGGAGCATGTATCAGTCATACATATACTCATCTGTAGATATATATACTGCAGGAGGCGGAGGATACAATGTATCAGTCTGATACATATACTCATCCTGTAGATTATATATACTGCAAGCGGGGAGCGGGGGATACAATGTATCAGTCTATACATATACTCATCCTGTAGATATATATACTGCAGAGCGGGAGGATACAATGTATCAGTCTATACATATACTCATCCTGTAGATATATATACTGCAGAGCGGGGGATACAATGTATCAGTCTATACATATACTCATCCTGTAGATATATATACTGCAGAGCGGGAGGATACAATGTATCAGTCTATACATATACTCATCCTGTAGATATATATACTGCAGAGCGGGGGGATACAATGTATCAGTCTATACATATACTCATCCTGTAGATATATATACTGCAGAGCGGGAGGATACAATGTATCAGTCTATACATATACTCATCCTGTAGATATATATACTGCAGAGCGGGGGGATACAATGTATCAGTCTATACATATACTCATCCTGTAGATATATATACTGCAGAGCGGAGGATACAATGTATCAGTCTATACATATACTCATCCTGTAGATATATACTGCAGAGCGGAGGATACAATGTATCAGTCTATACATATACTCATCCTGTAGATATATATACTGCAGAGCGGGGGATACAATGTATCAGTCTATACATATACTCATCCTGTAGATATATATACTGCAGAGCGGAGGATACAATGTATCAGTCTATACATATACTCATCCTGTAGATATATATACTGCAGAGCGGGGGATACAATGTATCAGTCTATACATATACTCATCCTGTAGATATATATACTGCAGAGCGGGGGATACAATGTATCAGTCTATACATATACTCATCCTGTAGATATATATACTGCAGAGCGGGGGATACAATGTATCAGTCTATACATATACTCATCCTGTAGATATATATACTGCAGAGCGGGGGATACAATGTATCAGTCTATACATATACTCATCCTGTAGATATATATACTGCAGAGCGGAGGATACAATGTATCAGTCTATACATATACTCATCCTGTAGATATATATACTGCAGAGCGGGGGGATACAATGTATCAGTCTATACATATACTCATCCTGTAGATATATATACTGCAGAGCGGGGGATACAATGTATCAGTCTATACATATACTCATCCTGTAGATATATATACTGCAGAGCGGGGGATACAATGTATCAGTCTATACATATACTCATCCTGTAGATATATATACTGCAGAGCGGGAGGATACAATGTATCAGTCTATACATATACTCATCCTGTAGATATATATACTGCAGAGCGGGGGGATACAATGTATCAGTCTATACATATACTCATCCTGTAGATATATATACTGCAGAGCGGGGGATACAATGTATCAGTCTATACATATACTCATCCTGTAGATATATATACTGCAGAGCGGGGGATACAATGTATCAGTCTATACATATACTCATCCTGTAGATATATATACTGCAGAGCGGGGGGATACAATGTATCAGTCTATACATATACTCATCCTGTAGATATATATACTGCAGAGCGGGAGGATACAATGTATCAGTCTATACATATACTCATCCTGTAGATATATACTGCAGAGCGGGGGATACAATGTATCAGTCTATACATATACTCATCCTGTAGATATATATACTGCAGAGCGGAGGATACAATGTATCAGTCTATACATATACTCATCCTGTAGATATATATACTGCAGAGCGGAGGATACAATGTATCAGTCTATACATATACTCATCCTGTAGATATATATACTGCAGAGCGGGGGATACAATGTATCAGTCTATACATATACTCATCCTGTAGATATATATACTGCAGAGCGGGGGGATACAATGTATCAGTCTATACATATACTCATCCTGTAGATATATACTGCAGAGCGGGGGGATACAATGTATCAGTCTATACATATACTCATCCTGTAGATATATATACTGCAGAGCGGGGGATACAATGTATCAGTCTATACATATACTCATCCTGTAGATATATATACTGCAGAGCGGGGGGATACAATGTATCAGTCTATACATATACTCATCCTGTAGATATATATACTGCAGAGCGGAGGATACAATGTATCAGTCTATACATATACTCATCCTGTAGATATATATACTGCAGAGCGGGAGGATACAATGTATCAGTCTATACATATACTCATCCTGTAGATATATATACTGCAGAGCGGGGGATACAATGTATCAGTCTATACATATACTCATCCTGTAGATATATATACTGCAGAGCGGGAGGATACAATGTATCAGTCTATACATATACTCATCCTGTAGATATATATACTGCAGAGCGGGGGGATACAATGTATCAGTCTATACATATACTCATCCTGTAGATATATATACTGCAGAGCGGGAGGATACAATGTATCAGTCTATACATATACTCATCCTGTAGATATATATACTGCAGAGCGGGGGATACAATGTATCAGTCTATACATATACTCATCCTGTAGATATATATACTGCACAGAGCGGGGGATACAATGTATCAGTCTATACATACACTCATCCTGTAGATATATATACTGCAGAGCGGGAGGATACAATGTATCAGTCTATACATATACTCATCCTGTAGATATATACTGCAGAGCGGGGGGATACAATGTATCAGTCTATACATATACTCATCCTGTAGATATATATACTGCAGAGCAGAGGATACAATGTATCAGTCTATACATATACTCATCCTGTAGATATATACTGCAGAGCGGGGGGATACAATGTATCAGTCTATACATATACTCATCCTGTAGATATATATACTGCAGAGCGGAGGATACAATGTATCAGTCTATACATATACTCATCCTGTAGATATATATACTGCAGAGCGGGGGGATACAATGTATCAGTCTATACATATACTCATCCTGTAGATATATATACTGCAGAGCGGAGGATACAATGTATCAGTCTATACATATACTCATCCTGTAGATATATATACTGCAGAGCGGGAGGATACAATGTATCAGTCTATACATATACTCATCCTGTAGATATATACTGCAGAGCGGGGGATACAATGTATCAGTCTATACATATACTCATCCTGTAGATATATATACTGCAGAGCGGAGGATACAATGTATCAGTCTATACATATACTCATCCTGTAGATATATACTGCAGAGCGGGGGATACAATGTATCAGTCTATACATATACTCATCCTGTAGATATATATACTGCAGAGCGGGGGATACAATGTATCAGTCTATACATATACTCATCCTGTAGATATATATACTGCAGAGCGGGGGATACAATGTATCAGTCTATACATATACTCATCCTGTAGATATATACACTGCAGAGCGGGGGGATACAATGTATCAGTCTATACATATACTCATCCTGTAGATATATATACTGCAGAGCGGAGGGATACAATGTATCAGTCTATACATATACTCATCCTGTAGATATATACTGCAGAGCGGGAGGATACAATGTATCAGTCTATACATATACTCATCCTGTAGATATATATACTGCAGAGCGGGGGGATACAATGTATCAGTCTATACATATACTCATCCTGTAGATATATACTGCAGAGCGGGGGATACAATGTATCAGTCTATACATATACTCATCCTGTAGATATATACTGCAGAGCGGGAGGATACAATGTATCAGTCTATACATATACTCATCCTGTAGATATATATACTGCAGAGCGGGGGATACAATGTATCAGTCTATACATATACTCATCCTGTAGATATATATACTGCAGAGCGGAGGGATACAATGTATCAGTCTATACATATACTCATCCTGTAGATATATACTGCAGAGCGGGGGATACAATGTATCAGTCTATACATATACTCATCCTGTAGATATATATACTGCAGAGCGGGAGGATACAATGTATCAGTCTATACATATACTCATCCTGTAGATATATATACTGCAGAGCGGGGGGATACAATGTATCAGTCTATACATATACTCATCCTGTAGATATATACTGCAGAGCGGGGGATACAATGTATCAGTCTATACATATACTCATCCTGTAGATATATACTGCAGAGCGGAGGATACAATGTATCAGTCTATACATATACTCATCCTGTAGATATATACTGCAGAGCGGGGACATGTTATAGGGTAGATTGTGGAAGTGACAGAACGTGAACATTTCTCTAGACCTTAAGAAGATTTCCGTCCTGTGAACTTTGTGTTCTCAGGAGAAGTTGCGTTGAATAGATCTAGGTAGATCATCTCTCGGCTGCCTCTGTTATTTCACATCACTTTTCTCCCTCCTAGATAATTTATTTTTTCTCACGTAGCCAATTGGCTTAGACACAAAAAAGAAGGGACGGGGCCGGAGCAGATGCAATCGCCATGAAATAAAAGCGAATTTCCAAACCTTTTATACAACAGTTTGATTTACTGCTGTGCAAAATTCTGCTGGTCAAAACAACGCTGCCC